>NC_092099.1:43948878-44086378 GCF_045679555.1 Salvelinus alpinus | reverse complement strand
GTTGTGTTATATTGTCCCCCTATATGTTGTGCTATATTGTCCCCCTATACGTTGTGTTATATTGTCCCCCTACACGTTGTGTTATATTGTCCCCCTACACGTTGTGTTATATTGTCCCCCTACACGTTGTGTTATATTGTCCCCTACACGTTGTGTTATATTGTCCCCCTACACGTTGTGTTATATTGTCCCCCTATACGTTGTGTTATATTGTCCCCTACACGTTGTGTTATATTGTCCCCCTACACGTTGTGTTATATTGTCCCCCTACACGTTGTGTTATATTGTCCCCTACACGTTGTGTTATATTGTCCCCCTACACGTTGTGTTATATTGTCCCCCTATACGTTGTGTTATATTGTCCCCTACACGTTGTGTTATATTGTCCCCCTATACGTTGTGTTATATTGTCCCCCTACACGTTGTGTTATATTGTCCCCCTACACGTTGTGTTATATTGTCCCCTACACATTGTGTTTTATTGTCCCCCTATACGTTGTGTTATATTGTCCCCCTACATGTTGTGTTATATTGTCTCCTACATGTTGTGTTATATTGTCTCCTACATGTTGTGTTATATTGTCCCCCTATACGTTGTGTTATATTGTACCCTACACGTTGTGTAATATTGTCCCCTACACGTTGTGTTATATTGTCCCCCTATACGTTGTGTTATATTGTCCCCCTACACGTTGTGTTATATTGTCCCCTTACACGTTGTGTTATATTGTCCCCCTACACATTTTGTTATATTGTCCCCTACACGTTGTGTTATATTGTCCCCCTACACGTTGTGTTATATTGTCTCCTACACGTTGTGTTATATTGTCCCCTACACGTTGTGTTATATTGTCCCCTACACATTGTGTTATATTGTCCCCCTACACGTTGTGTTATATTGTTCCCCTATATGTTGTGCTATATTGTCCCCCTACACGTTGTGTTATATTGTTCCCCTATATGTTGTGCTATATTGTCCCCCTACACGTTGTGTTATATTGTCCCCTACACATTGTGTCATATTGTCCCCCTACACGTTGTGTTATATTGTCCCCCTACACGTTGTGTTATATTGTCCCCCTACACGTTGTGTTATATTGTCCCCTACACATTGTGTCATATTGTCCCCCTACACGTTGTGTTATATTGTCCCCCTACACGTTGTGTTATATTGTTCCCCTATATGTTGTGTTATATTGTCCCCTACACGTTGTGTTATATTGTCCCCCTATATGTTGTGTTATATTGTCCCCCTATACGTTGTGTTATATTGTCCCCCTACACATTGTGTTATATTGTCCCCCTATATGATGTGTTATATTGTGCCCCTACACGTTGTGTTATATTGTCCCCTACATGTTGTGTTATAATGTCCCCCTACACGTTGTGTTATATTGTCCCCCTACACGTTGTGTTATATTGTCCCCCTATACGTTGTGTTATATTGTCCCCTACACGTTGTGTTATATTGTCCCCCTACACGTTGTGTTATATTGTCCCCCTACACGTTGTGTTATATTGTCCCCTACACGTTGTGTTATATTGTCCCCCTACACGTTGTGTTATATTGTCCCCCTATACGTTGTGTTATATTGTCCCCTACACGTTGTGTTATATTGTCCCCCTATACGTTGTGTTATATTGTCCCCCTACACGTTGTGTTATATTGTCCCCCTACACGTTGTGTTATATTTTCCCCTACACGTTGTGTTTTATTGTCCCCCTATACGTTGTGTTATATTGTCCCCCTACATGTTGTGTTATATTGTCTCCTACATGTTGTGTTATATTGTCTCCTACATGTTGTGTTATATTGTCCCCCTACACGTTGTGTTATATTGTACCCTACACGTTGTGTAATATTGTCCCCTACACGTTGTGTTATATTGTCCCCCTATACGTTGTGTTATATTGTCCCCCTACACGTTGTGTTATATTGTCCCCTTACACGTTGTGTTATATTGTCCCCCTACACGTTGTGTTATATTGTCCCCCTACACATTTTGTTATATTGTCCCCTACACGTTGTGTTATATTGTCCCCCTACACGTTGTGTTATATTGTCTCCTACACGTTGTGTTATATTGTCCCCTACACGTTGTGTTATATTGTCCCCTACACATTGTGTTATATTGTCCCCCTACACGTTGTGTTATATTGTTCCCCTATATGTTGTGCTATATTGTCCCCCTACACGTTGTGTTATATTGTCCCCCTACACATTGTGTTATATTGTCCCCCTACACGTTGTGTTATATTGTCCCCCTATATGTTGTGTTATATTGTCCCCCTACACGTTGTGTTATATTGTCCCCTACACGTTGTGTTATATTGTCCCCCTACACGTTGTGTTATATTGTCCTCCTACACGTTGTGTTATATTGTTCCCCTATATGTTGTGCTATATTGTCCCCCTACACGTTGTGTTATATTGTCCCCCTATATGTTGTGTTATATTGTCCCCCTATATGTTGTGTTATATTGTCTCCCTACACGTTGTGTTATATTGTCCCCTACACGTTGTGTTATATTGTCCCCCTACACGTTGTGTTATATTGTCCCCCTATATGTTGTGTTATATTGTCCCCCTACACGTTGTGTTATATTGTCCCCTACATGTTGTGTTATATTGTCCCCCTATACGTTGTGTTATATTGTTCCCCTATATGTTGTGCTATATTGTCCCCCTACACGTTGTGTTATATTGTCCCCCTATACGTTGTGTTATATTGTCTCCCTATACGTTGTGTTATATTGTCTCCCTATATGTTGTGTTATATTGTGCCCTACAGTGACTAGAGAAATGTTTAATGCTAAAGTGTATATTTATTTAAATTGTGTAAGTCTGTAAGAATTTACCTTATTTGCATAGTAAGTATTCAGCTGTCCTTATAATCCTGGAATCTCCTGCTGTGTTCTAAATGATAACACACAATCTGTTTGTTCCCTTCAAGGCCATTGAATCTCCCTCTCTCTCTCTCTCTCTCTCTCTCTCTCTCTCTCTCTCTCTCTCTCTCTCTCTCTCTCTCTCTCTCTCTCTCTCTCTCTCTCTCTCTCTCTCTCTCTCTCTCTCTCTCTCTCTCTCTCTCTCTCTCTCTCTCTCTCTCTCTCTCTCTCTCTCTCTCGGTCTCTCTCTCTCTCTCTCTCTCTCTCTCTCTCTCTCTCTCTCTCTCTCTCTCTCTCTCTCTCTCTCTCTCTCTCTCTCTCTCTCTCTCTCTCTCTCTCTCTCTCTCTCTCTCTCGGTCTCTCTCTCTCTCTCTCTCTCTCTCTCTCTCTCTCTCTCTCTCTCTCTCTCTCTCGGTCTCTCTCTTTCTCTCACTTTCTCTCTCACTCTGTCTCTCTCTCTTTCTCTCTCTCTCACTCTGTCCCTCTCTATGTCTCTCTCTTTCTCTCTCTCACTCTGTCCCTCTCTATGTCTCTCTCTTTCTCTCTCTCTCTGTCCCTCTCTCTGTCTCTCTCTCTCTTTCTCTCTCTCTCTCTCACTCCATCCCTCTCTATGTCTCTCTATTTCTCTCTCACTCTGTCCCTCTATGTCTCTCTATTTCTCTCTCACTCTGTCCCTCTATGTCTCTCTATTTCTCTCTCACTCTCTCTCTCTCTCTCTGTCTCTCTCTCTCTCTCTCACTCTGTCCCTCTCTATGTCTCTCTATTTCCTTCTAATTGATGGCAGATGTTCATGTGATTATACTACTTAAATCTGCTTAAAAACAATATGAGCAATTCCCCACCATAGATGTGTTCCCATCAAACTGTCTTGTTACGGGTAAAAGGCTGTGCGTGATGATGTAGTTCACATAAAAATACCTTTTGCTGTTAATTTCCCTTGTACCGAATAAAAAAATACAAGTTCAAAGGGTTTCAGCCACATTTTCAACTCTACTGAGTTCAGAGCAAAACAATTTAGTGGCCCGTCTCTTGACAGCGGAGAGAAATTGGTATACATTTTTTAGTTAATTTCCTGCAATTCTACAAATGTTTTGCCATAGGGTGGAGAGAAATGTTTTCAGTTTTTAATATGATATCTGAGAGAGACGTACTAACTAAATCAATGGAGGCCCACCGGCCAGTAATGCGACCATGATAACTAATTTAGCAATGTAAAACAAATTTGCTGACATGGGCTTCATTGACTATCAGCGACAAAACAAGATAAAATCTGCTGATGCACAAACACATTTCTCCATTGCATTGAGACCCCGTCTGAGTTTTTTAATTCAGTTGTCCATCCCTGGTCTACACGATGAGATTATTATTTTATGGACAAAAAGAGTCAGATTATTTGTATTTTGTCAAACTGCAGCCAAACATCGATCGTCATGTCACCGGAATAAGAACCCTCGATATTTATTGGAAAGGAGCATCAAGCTCATCGCCACCCTCATCGCCACCCTGTGAAGTTCGTCATAATTTATTTTCTCTGTAGCCTAATAAACTGCAAGCTTTTCCCAGCAAGTCATTGTGGGACAACATATCATCGCGTGACTCCCAAGTTGTCACGATTGTCTTTAGGTGAAAGAGAGGACCAAGGCGCAGCGTAATATAAATACATCTTCTATTTATTTGAAGATGAAATGAACACAGACACTAATACAAACTAGACAAAACAACCGTGAAGCTAACAAACGAAAGTGCAGACACAAGCTACTAACGTCAAACATAGACAATTACCCACAACCTACCTAATGCCTATGGCTGCCTTAAATATGGCTCCCAATCAGAGACAGCGATAGACAGCTGTCTCTGATTGAGCACCAATCCAGGCAACCATAGACTTACATAAACACCTACACTGAACACAACCCCATGAACTCTACAAAACCCCCTAGACAATACAAACACCCAAGACGAGACAAAAACACACAAACATCCCCCATGTCACACCCTGACCTAACTAAAATAATAAAGAAAACAAAGTTAACTAAGGCCAGGGCGTGACACAAGTATTGTCCAATAGGATGGTTATTCAAATCAAAATGTTATTGATCACGTACACGTGATTAGCAGATGTTATTGCGGGTGTAGCAAAATGCTTGTGTTTCTAGCTCCGACAGTGCAGTAAAATCTAACAAGTAATCTAACAATTTACACAACATATACCCAATACACACAAATCTAAATAGGAATGAATTAAGACTATATACATATAAGGACAAGCGATGTCAGAGCGGAACGGACTAAGATACAGTAGAATAGTAACGAATACAGTATATACATATGAGATGAGTAATGATTGTGTATGCTTCTATGGTATGTTTACTCTCCTCCCCCTGTACTGAAGCAGGTAGTTTCTGTCCACTTAGGAAGCAACACTGATTGACAATACATTTCACATGCTGTTGTGCAAATGGAATAGACAACAGGTGGAAATTATAGGCAATTAGCAAGACACCCCCAATAAAGGAGTGGTTCTGCAGGTGGTGACCACAGACCACTTCTCAGTTCCTATGCTTCCTGGCTGATGTTTTGGTCACTTTTGAATGCTGGCGGTGTTTTCACTCTAGTGGTAGCATGAGACGGAGTCTACAACCCACACAAGTGGCTCAGGTAGTGCAGCTCATCCAGGATGGCACATCAATGCGAGCTGTGGCAAGAAGGTTTGCTGTGTCTGTCAGCGTAGTGTCCAGAGCATGGAGGCGCTACCAGGAGACAGGCCAGTACATCAGGAGACGTGGAGGAGGCCGTAGGAGGGCAACAACCCAGCAGCAGGACCGCTACCTCCGCCTTTGTGCAAGGAGGAGCACTGCCAGAGCCCTGCAAAATGACCTCCAGCAGGCCACAAATGTGCATGTGTCTGCTCAAACAGTCAGAAACAGACTCCATGAGGGTGGTATGAGGGCCCGACGTCCACAGGTGGGGGTTGTGCTTACAGCCCAACACCGTGCAGGACGTTTGGCATTTGCCAGAGAACACCAAGATTGGCAAATTCGCCACTGGCGCCCTGTGCTCTTCACAGATGAAAGCAGGTTCACACTGAGCACATGAGCACATGTGACAGACGTGACAGAGTCTGGAGACGCCGTGGAGAACGTTCTGCTGCCTGCAACATCTTCCAGCATGACCGGTTTGGCGGTGGGTCAGTCATGGTGTGGGGTGGCATTTCTTTGGAGGGCCACACAGCCCTCCATGTGCTCGCCAGAGGTAGCCTGGCTGCCATTAGGTACCGAGATGAGATCCTCAGACCCCTTGTGAGACCATATGCTGGTGCGGTTGGCCCTGGGTTCCTCCTAATGCAAGACAATGCTAGACCTCATGTGGCTGGAGTGTGTCAGCAGTTCCTGCAAGAGGAAGGCATTGATGCTATGGACTGGCCCGCCCGTTCCCCAGACCTGAATCAAATTGAGCACATCTGGGACATCATGTCTCGCTCCATCCACCAACGCCACGTTGCACCACAGACTGTCCAGGAGTTGGCGGATGCTTTAGTCCAGGTCTGGGAGGAGATCCCTCAGGAGACCATCCGCCACCTCAGCAGGAGCATGCCCAGGCATTGTAGGGAGGTCATACAGGCACGTGGAGGCCACACACACTACCGAGCCTCATTTTGACTTGTTTTAAGGACATTACATCAAAGTTGGATCAGCCTGTAGTGTGGTTCTCCACTTTAATTTTGAGTGTGACTCCAAATCCAGACCTCCATGGGTTGATAAATTTGATTTCCATTGAGAATTTTTGTGTGATTTTGTTGTCAGCACATTCAACTATGTGAAGAAAAAAGTATTTAATAAGAATATTTCATTCATTCAGATCTAGGATGTGTTATTTTAGTGTGTGCAGTGTACATATGAGATGAGTAATGCCAAATATGTAAACATTATTAAAGTAACTAGTGTTCCATTCCTTAGTGGCCAGTGATTTCTAGTCTATGCCTATAGGCAGCAGCCTCTAATGTGCTAGTGATGGCTGTTTAACAGATAGGAGCTGTTTTTCAATCTCTCGGTCCCAGCTTTGATGCACCTGTACTGACCTCGCCTTCTGGATCATAAAGGAAACAGATATGTGACAAAGAGACAGTGGAATAGTATAGAACACAGTACATATGAGATGTATAACGATCTCTCTCCGTTGTCAAGAGGCGGGCACTAAATTGTTTTACATTTTTCAACTCTCAGTAGAGTTGAAAAATGTGATGGAAACCCTTTTAACTTGTATTTTTTTGGCAGACCGCACCACCCTCTGTAGAGTCTTGCGGTTGAGGGCGGTGCAGTTGCCTTACCAGGCAGACAGGATGCTTTCAATTGTGCAGCTGTTAAAGTTTATGAGGGTTTTAGGTGTTGTTGTGCCTTTTTTTCACCACACTGTCTGTGTGGGTGGTCCATTTCAGTTTGTCAGTGATGTGTAACGCTAAGGAACTTGAAGCTTTCCACCTTCTCCACCGCGGTCCGGTCGATGTAGATAGGGGAGTGCACCCTCTGCTGTTTCCTGAAGTCCACAATCATCTCCTTTGTTTTGTTGACGTTGAGTGAGAGGTTATTTTCCTGGCACCACACTCCCAGAGCCCTCACCTCCTCCCTGTAGGCTGTCTCGTTGTTGTTGGTAATCAAGCCTACTACTGTTGTGTCATCTGCAAACTTGATGATTGAGTTGGAGGTGTGCTTGGCCACGCAGTCATGGGCCACGCAGTCAAGCACGCACCCTTGTGGGGCCCCAGTGTTGAGGATCAGCGAAGTGGAGATGTTGTTTCCTACCTTCACCACCTGGGGGCGGCCCGTCAGGAAGTCCTGGACCCAGTTACACATGGCGGGGTTCAGACTCAGGGCCTCAAGCTTAGTGATGAGCTTGGAGGGTACTATGGTGTTGAATGCTGAGCTGTAGTCAATGAACAGCATTCTTACATAGGTATTCCTCTTGTCCAGATGGGATAGGGCAGTGTGCAGTGTGATGGTTGATTGCATCATCTGTGGACCTTTTGGGTCGGTATGCAAACTGAAGTGGGTCTAGGGTGTCAGGTAAGGTAGAGGTGATATGATCCTTAACTAGCCTCTCAAAGCACTTCATGATGACAGAAGTGAGTGCTACGGGGCGATAGTCATTTAGTTCACTTACCTTTGCTTTCTTGGGTACAGGAACAATGGTGGCCATCTTGAAGCATGTTGGGACAGCAGACTGGGATAGGGAGAGATCGAATATGTCCGTAAAACACTCCAGCCAGCTGGTCTGCACACGCTCTGAGGACTCTGAGGACGCTGCTAAGGATTTCGTCTGGACCGGCAGCCGGTTAACACGTCTAAATGTTTTGCTCACGTCATCCACGGGGAATAAGAGTCCACAGTCCTTGGTAGCGGGCCACGTCGGTGGCACTGTGTTATTCTCAAAGTGTGCAAAGAAGTTGTTTAATTTGTCTGGGAGCAAGACATCGTTCTCAGCGACGAGGCTGGTTTTCATTTTGTGGTCCGTGATTGTCTGTAGTCCCTGCCACATACGTCTCGTGTCTGAGCCGTTGAATTGCGATATTATAACATCATTTGCACATAAAAACATTTCCACTGACACACTGGCAATACATTTTACCGACACAAAAGGATCCAATCTTGTCTAGCATATTTAGTTTTGTCGACATTTGGAAAGTTTACTGACAAATGTTGTATTTCCATCATGTCTATCATCAAAGGTTTTATCCGACATGTATTGTACTTCAATCGCATGAAAAGGCTGGAAACCAATTTTTTTGCTACACTTTTTTTGTTCCCATCAAAACCATTGAATATCTCTCTCTCTCTCACTCCTCTCTCTCAGGGTGAGGATGATGAGGGGGAGGGTGAGGATGATGATGATGGTGAGGATGGTGAGGATGCGGATGAGGATGATGAGGATGAGGGTGAGGATGATAAGGGTGAGGATGATGAGGATAAGGGTGAGGATGAGGAGGATGATGAAGGTGAGGAAGAAGAAGATGACGGTGATGATGGTGAGGATAATAATGATGATGAGGATGAGGGTGAGGGTGAGGATGATGATGATGGTGAGGATGATGAGGATGCGGGTGAGGATGAGGATGATGATGAAGGTGAGGAAGATGATGATAACGGTGATGATGGTGAGGATGATGAGGAAGATGATGAAGATGATGAAGACGAGGATGACAACCACAACGACGATCACCATGATAACAGCTGTTGACCACCGTACAGATTCCGGTGATCTTTCCCATTACCGAGTCGGTGACAGAAACACACGAGGTGAAAAGAAAATACATTGTATTCACAACGACGTTGTTGATTATCAGCGCAGCCATCCTCACCATCTTGGGGCCTCTATGAGAGGCATCCGCCATGACAGTTTCAGTGATATTTCACCAGTCTACATTCACCTCAGCATCCGCTGAGTCATGATAAACACGATAAAATGTGCAGTCTATAAACTGTGTACCCTTATAAACCTTTCATTCCTTTGTTATAAAAATGTCCGTATTTAGCTGAACAGTACATCTTCATGATATTAGCTTTTGGAAATGAGTACAGTAGAGTTTTGTACTGTGGTCGACTGGAATTAGGTTAAGCATTTTTTTGTTAGCCTTCCAATGAAGTGGTTAGGAACATGTTGAAAGTTCACAACTCACCGTAGTTGAGCAGGTTAAAAAACTTTTTAAAGGTCAATTCTAACTTCAGTAATCTAGCTAATTAGGTTGTGAACCCATGGCAGATAATAGTAATGACTCTTTCTCTCCTATCTCTCTCTCTCTCTCTCTCTCTCTCTCTCTCTCTCTCTCTCTCTCTCTCTCTCTCTCTCTCTCTCTCTCTCTCTCTCTCTCTCTCTCTCTCTCTCTCTTTCTCTCCTATCTCTCTCTCTCTGTATCTGTATCTGTATCTCTCTGGCTCTCTCTCTGGCTCTCTCTCTCTCTCTCTCTGTATCTCTCTGTATCTCTCTATCTCTGTCTCTCTCTGTATCTGTATCTCTCTGTATATCTCTCTCTATCTGAAAGCACTTGTATCAAGATAGTTCTCCAAATAGAGGAAGTGGTAATGGATTGACCTTTCAGTGTCCTTTGGATTATCTGACTGATCGGTCTGTTTCTATGGCACAGCGTGAGTTTGTGCGTGCGTTTGTGCGTGGGTTTGTGCGTGCGTTTGTGCGTGCGTTTGTGCGTGGGTTTCTGTCTTGTACACTGCATTAAAGAAGTGTTTTAATGTCGATAATCAGATTAGCAAACTTTTAATGGTAAAGTCCTCAAAGGTAACTCTCAATACAAATTACATCTATTTTTATCTTTAGTAATAGCGGACAGAGTTGGACAGACAGAATGTGAGTTTGACACTATGAATATTTAATTGAATTGACGTCTGTCTGTCTCTAGAGCCCTTGGTGGCGTCCAAAACTGCACCGTACTCCCTGGCCCTATAGGCTCTGGTAAAAAGTAATGCACAATGAAGGGAATAGGATGCTTATGCATATTGAATTGACACGAGTCTGTCTCCTGAGGTCTGCTCTCCTGAACCTTCCCAAAATCCTTCACTCTCCTCTAATCCCATTCATTAACACAGGACTCAGATGTTTGATACACACCACTGATTCCGGCTACTGTGTGTGTGTGTGTGGTTGCGTAGAGTCAGCATAAGTGTGTGTGTGTGTGTCAGTGTGTGTGTGTCTCTGTGTCTCTGTGTGTGTGAGGCTGAAGATGGCTGCCAATTAATGGATTAAATGTTGCCGTGTTTTTGTGTGTGTCTGTGTGTGTGTGTGTGTGTGTGTGTGTGTGTTTGTCTTTGCTGTGTGTTTGTGGGTGTGTTTTTGCTGTGTATGTGTGTGTGTGTCTTTGCTGTGTGTGTGTGTCTTTGCTGTGTGTGTGTGTCTTTGCTGTGTGTGTGTGTGTCTTTGCTCTTAGTGTGTGTGTGTGTGTGTCTTTGCTGTGTGTGTGTGTGTATTTGCTGTGTGTGTGTGTGTGTGTTTCTTTGCTGTGTGTGTGTGTCTTTTGTGTGTGTGTGTGTGTGTGTGTGTGTGTGTGTGTGTGTGTG
This sequence comes from Salvelinus alpinus, assembly GCF_045679555.1. NCBI lineage: Eukaryota > Metazoa > Chordata > Actinopteri > Salmoniformes > Salmonidae > Salvelinus > Salvelinus alpinus. The sequence goes on along the minus strand of NC_092099.1, from coordinate 44,075,432 downwards.
TGTGTGTGTGTGTGTGTGTGTGTGTGTGTGTGTGTGTGTGTGTGTGTTTGTGTGTGTGTGTGTTTGTGTGTGTGCGTCTTTGTTTGTGTGTGTGTGTGTTTGTGTGTGTGTCTTTGCTGTGTATGTGTGTGTGTGTGTGTGTGTCTTTGCTGTGTGTGTGTGTGTGTGTGTGTGTGTGTGTGTGTGTGTGTGTGTGTGTGTGTGTGTGTGTGTGTGTGTGTGTGTGTGTGTGTGTGTGTGTGTTTTTGTGTGTGTGTGTGTGTGTGTCTTTGCTGTGTATATGTGTGTGTGTCTTTGCTGTGTGTGTGTGTGTGTCTTTGCTGTGTGTGTGTGTGTGTGTCTCTTTGCTGTGTGTGTGTGTGTGTGTCTCTTTGCTGTGTGTTTGTATGTAAACACACTTACGTGCACACTGACAGTGATTATATGGTACCGCAAGCATGCACTTAGGCCCTCTCTCGAATCCCACATAGTTCTGTCATTTCTTCTTGTCTCTTCACATTATCTTGTCATCTTGTTTTGTGTGGATGTGGACTGTCGACTCTCTGCAGAGAGGTCTCAGTACCAGGCAGGCAGCTGAGTCACTGGACTGTAGACTCTCTGCAGAGAGGCCTCAGTACCAGGCAGGCAGCTGAGTCACTGGACTGTAGACTCTCTGCAGAGAGGCCTCACTAGCAGGCAGGCAGCTGAGTCACTGGACTGTAGACTCTCTGCAGAGAGGCCTCACTACCAGGCAGGCAGCTGAGTCACTCCATGCCTGCGTCCCAAATTCAAATCAAACTTTATTTGTCACATGCGCCGAATACAACAAGTGTAGACCTTACCGTGAAATGCTTACTTACAAGCCCTTAACCAACAGTGCAGTTCAAGAAGAGTTAAGAAAATATTTACCGACTAGACTAAAGTAAAAAAATAAAATAAAAAGTAACACAATACGAATAACAATAACGAGGCTATATACAGGGGCACCGGTACAGAGTCAGTGTGCGGGGGTGCAGGTTCGTTGAGGTAATTTGTACATGGAGGTGGGGATGAAGTAACTATGCATAGATAATAAACAGTGAGTAGCAGCAGTGTACAAAAGCGGGGGGGGGGTCAATGTAAATTGTCCGGTGGCAATTGAATTAATTGTTCAGCAGACTTATGGCTTTGGGGGTAGAACCTGTTCAGGAGCCTTTTGGACTTACAATTGGCGCTCCGGTACCGCTTGCCGTGCGGTAGCAGAGAAAACAGTCTATATCTTGGGTGACTGGAGTCTTTGACAATTTTATGTCCTTTTATGGGCGTTCCTCTTCTGCCTATTACTGTAGGTCCTGGATGGCAGGAAGCTTGGCCACAGTGATGTACTGGGCCGTTCGCACTACCCTCTGTAGAGCCTTACGGTCGGAGTCCGAGCAGTTATCATACCAGGCGGTAATGCAACCGGTCAGGATGCTCTCGATGGTGCAGCAGTAGAACCTTTTGAGGATCTGGGGACCCATGCAAATTCTTTCTCTTGAGGAGGAAAGGTTTTGTCGTGCCCTCTTCATGACTGTCTTGGTGTGTTTGGACCATGATAGTTCGTTGGTGATGTGGATACCAAGGATCTTGAAACTCTCGACCCGCTCCACTACAGCCCCGTCGATGTTGATGGGGGCCTGTTCGGCCTGCCTTTTCCTGTAGTCCAGGATCAGCTCCTTTGTCTTTCTCACATTGAGGGAGAGGTTGTTGTCCTGGAACCACACTGCCAGTTCTCTGACCTCCTCCCTATAGGCTGTCTCATCGTTGTTGGTGATCAGGCCTATCACTGTTGTGCCGTCAGCAAACTTAATGATGGTGTTGGAGTCGTGTTTGGCCACGCGGTCGTGGGGACTAAGTACACACCCCTGAGGGGCCCCAGTGTTAAGGATCAATGTGGCAGATGTGTTGTTGCCTATTCTTACCACCTGGGGGCGGCCCGTCAGGAAGTTCAGGATCCAGTTGCAGAGAGAGGTGTTTAGTCCCAGAGTCCTTAGCTTAGTGTTGGGCTTCGTGGGCACTATGGTGTTGAACGCTGAGCTGTAGTCAATGAACAGCATTCTCACATAGGTGTTCCTTTTGTCTAGGAGTGCGATTGAGAATGCGTCATCTGTGGATCTGTTGGGGCGGTATGCGAATTGGAGTGGGTCTAGGGTGTCCGGGAGGATGCTGTTGATGTGAGCCATGACCAGCCTTTCAAAGCACCTCATGGCTATCATGGCTACCGATGTGAGTGCCACGAGGCGGTAGTCATTTAGGCAGGTTACCTTCGCTTCCTTGGGCACAGGGACTATGGTGGTCTGCTTGAAACATGTAGGTATTGCAGACTGGGTCAGGGAGAGGTTGAAAATGTCAGTGAAGACACTTGACAGTTGGTCCGTGCATGCTTTGAATACACGTCCTGGTAATCCGTCTGTGAAATTGCTCTCTTTTTCACTATATAGTGCACAAATTTTGACCAGGGCCCTCATCAAAAGTAGTGCACTACAAAGTGAATAGGGTGCCATTTGGCACTTAGTCCACGCTCACTCGGTAACCTGTTTCTCGGTCACATAATTTCATTATTATTCCTGATGTTTTTTCAAGTGGTTATCTGGAAAGCGACAGCTGCCACGTTCTGTCGGTCTGAAATCACAGAGGATATTAATATTGCCTGAAATTAAATAATAATATTGTACCAGCTGTAAAAAAACTTTCTAATGAGTCTCTTTTCTCTTTTGCAGTGCACTACTTTTGACCAGAGCCCTTGTGCACTCTGTAGGGAATAGGGATGCACTCTGGGGTGCAAAAGTGGAGTTCTGCTGACACAGTAAACAGTGGAGCTTTATTTCTCTCTGGCTGCGTTAAAGAAGAGAAATGATTAGACCGATTGATATTGTGTGTCTAGCTAGAGAAGGCTCAGCTCAAGCTGGCCCTGACGGAGAGAAGAAATTATTCAACTTCAGCAGAATCTCTTTTCCCTCCTCCTCTTCCCTCATTTCTTCATTATCTTGTTTTTCTCGCTTCATCATTTATTCAGAAGAGAATTTGATCAGCTGGAGTTGCTTCTGAAAACCCCAAGAAAATACATTTGCGATTTACAAGATTTCAAGTTTTTGTTGTTGTTGTGCTTTTCAAGTAGAGGGCTACATTCCTGGCGGGATGCCCGCGGGGACCTGCGGTCACGACAGAGATCATTGATGTGGTCAACATTTGTTTTCATGCTACGGTTGGGAGGGGGGCGTTGACACAGACAATTTTATGATGGAAAAATATTTGGAGTTGTCCCTCGGATTATTTTGAAAACGGTCATCTTTCTGCTTTTTGTGTTCGTTAGACTTCCTGTTTGTATTAAAAGCACATTGTTTGCTGCATTATTCACACACTCTTAGGATGCACTGCTTCAAGTTAAGGACCTCTCCTCTCCTAGTTGGGTCTGGAACCCCCAATGAGGAGAGGAGAGGTAGGCTCCTTAACTCTCAGGATGCACTGCTTCAAGTTAAGGACCTCTCCTCTCCTCGTTGGGTCTGGAACCCCCAACGAGGAGAGGAGAGGTAGGCTCCTTAACTCTCAGGATGCACTGCTTCAAGTTAAGGACCTCTCCTCTCCTAGTTGGGTCTGGAACCCCCAACGAGGAGAGGAGAGGTAGGCTCCTTAACTCTCAGGATGCACTGCTTCAAGTTAAGGACCTCTCCTCTCCTAGTTGGGTCTGGAACCCCCAACGAGGAGAGGAGAGGTAGGCTCCTTAACTCTCAGGATGCACTGCTTCAAGTTAAGGACCTCTCCTCTCCTAGTTGGGTCTGGAACCCCCAACGAGGAGAGGAGAGGTAGGCTCCTTAACTCTCAGGATGCACTGCTTCAAGTTAAGGACCTCTCCTCTCCTCGTTGGGTCTGGAACCCCCAACGAGGAGAGGAGAGGTAGGCTCCTTAACTCTCAGAATGCACTGCTTCAAGTTAAGGACCTCTCCTCTCCTCGTTGGGTCTGGAACCCCCAACGAGGAGAGGAGAGGTAGGCTCCTTAACTCTCAGGATGCACTGCTTCAAGTTAAGGACCTCTCCTCTCCTCGTTGGGTCTGGAACCCCCAACGAGGAGAGGAGAGGTAGGCTCCTTAACTCTCAGGATGCACTGCTTCAAGTTAAGGACCTCTCCTCTCCTCGTTGGGTCTGGAACCCCCAACGAGGAGAGGAGAGGTAGGCTCCTTAACTCTCAGGATGCACTGCTTCAAGTTAAGGACCTCTCCTCTCCTAGTTGGGTCTGGAACCCCCAACGAGGAGAGGAGAGGTAGGCTCCTTAACTCTCAGGATGCACTGCTTCAAGTTAAGGACCTCTCCTCTCCTCGTTGGGTCTGGAACCCCCAACGAGGAGAGGAGAGGTAGGCTCCTTAACTCTCAGAATGCACTGCTTCAAGTTAAGGACCTCTCCTCTCCTCGTTGGGTCTATGCTAGGACGGAGAATCACGTGACGGTTATGCTTTCAAGGAAGATGTTATTTAATATGATTCGATTATAATTTACTATAGTGAAACATTTTGATTATGGAAAGAATTGGAGGGCGTTCAACCCAAGGTGACTCCGAAAAATTACAAAAATGTGATCATCATTGAAAAAGGAAAAGGCAAGCATAGGCTTCCATGGTGAGCGATCGCTAAGCCTTTTCATTTTTTTCAGTAAATATTGATTACCAATTCATTTATTTGTCTCCGCCTGCAAATCGTTCTCCTAAAAGGTAGGCTGTATCCTATATGCCAAGAAAGTAGCCCAAGAGAAAGAGCAAGGGATTCCGCTCTCATCATTATTGCTGCTTCCAGTTCGGTTGCCGTAGGTGCTAGGATCAGGTGTGGTCTCAGTTAAATAGAGTAGGATATAGAGAAGCAATGGACAGTTATCTTTCAAAGCAAATGTACTTCCTAAATAGGATTAGGCTGTAGTTTACAACATTGCCTACAAAAAAAAAAGATTTGATCAGTCATATTTGTCTCCGTTTGAAACGTATAGATCAAGAGGCCATGCTAGTTCTGGGACAGAGAACTCTCTCCAACTTTACTCTCTTTTAAAATCTATGTCTAACCTATTTGCCGATATAGCCGAAATAATACCGCTAGCCTATATAATGGGCCACGTGAGAATCTCTGCTAATTTAACACATTTCTTTGGTTCTTTTTCGAGAATTTATTTAGCAATTTGGGTGCGGAATGAAAATCTGCGGATGTGGGCGGGAGCATAATGATTAGATCAATCCGTGCTTCTATTTTCAAGCTTCCACGACGTGCTGTACATATTTATTACAGTTTAGGTGTGAGCCTCCTGTTGACACTGGTCTCTTACAATAGAAGATAAATTATGTTATTTAATTCTATTTATGTTTTGGCTGTGTGGTTCTGCAGGTGTTTCTTCCTGTTCTCATTATGAAACCCAAATGAGAGTTGTATTGGGGGGGGGGGGGGGGGTTGTGTCTTTGCCATCCAACCACAACAAAGGGTAGTAGTGAGTCATTTATATGACAGAGGTAAGCTAAGCTAGCGTTGCTATGGAGATAACAACGTTATGAATTTGAGGATTTCTCCCCCTTTCCTGACTGACTCACCATCTCAAGATGATTTGTTTATTCAGTTAGATGTGGGTAGGCTAAAGCCTGCGCTGACCTGGTGTTGAGCCAAGCTGACAGCAGCTAGCTAGCATAGTATAGCATAGCTTGGGGATCGCTACAGTTGGTTAAACTATCTACCTAGCTGACATTTCTCTGTTCAATCACAGCTATGCCATAATTAAAGTATGTTGTGTGTAGAGTACAGCCACAGATAAAACAAGGAGCAAATATGGTACAATTGCAGATGTCCCACAACTAGCATGGCCTTCTGCTGTCCCACAACTAGCATGGCCTTCTGCTGTCCCACAACTAGCATGGCCTTCTGCTGTCCCAGAACTGGCTTGGCCTTCTGCTGTCCCAGAACTGGCATGGCCTTCTGCTGTCCCAGAACTGGCATGGCCTTCTGCTCTCCCAGAACTAGCATGGCCTTCTGCTGTCCCAGAACTGGCATGGCCTTCTGCTGTCCCAGAACTGGCATGGCCTTCTGCTGTCCCACAACTAGCATGGCCTTCTGCTGTCCCACAACTGGCATGGCCTTCTGCTGTCCCACAACTAGCATGTCCTTCTGAGGTTCTGTCTTCAAGTGTCCAGTGGGTGATGACGTCACTTCCATCTATGTAATGTATTCCAGGTAATGGACAGGTGCAGTCAGGTGACAGGAAGGGTGGAGTGTTTGACACTGCATCCTGGATATGACAGTTTCCCTCATGGGTTCAATAACTCCAGGCAGAGATCAATAACTCCAGGCAGAGTTCAATAACTCCAGGCAGAGATCAATAACTCCAGGCAGAGTTCAATATCTGCAGGCAGAGTTCCATTACTCCAGGCAGAGTTCCATAACTCCAGGCAGAGTTCAATAACTCCAGGCAGAGTTCAATATCTGCAGGCAAAGTTCAATATCTGCAGGCAGAGTTCAATATCTGCAGGCAGAGATCAATAACTCCAGGCAGAGTTCAATAACTCCAGGCAGAGTTCAATAACTCCAGGCAGAGTTCAATAACCCCAGGCAGAGATCAATAACTCCAGGCAGAGATCAATAACTCCAGGCAGAGATCAATAACTCCAGGCAGAGATCAATAAGTCCAGGCAGAGATCAATAACTCCAGGCAGAGTTCAATAACTCCAGGCGGAGTTCAATAACCCCAGGCAGAGATCAATAACTCCAGGCAGAGTTCAATAACTCCAGGCAGAGTTCAATAACTCCAGGCAGAGTTCAATAACTCTAGGCAGAGTAGAATAACTCCAGGCAGAGTTCAATAACTCCAGGCAGAGTTCAATAACTCCAGGCAGAGTAAAATAACTCCACGCAGAGTTCAATAACTCCAGGCAGAGTAAAATAACTCCAGGCAGAGTTCAATAACTCCAGGCAGAGTTCAATAACTCCAGGCAGAGTAAAATAACTCCACGCAGAGTTCAATAACTCCAGATAGAGTAAAATAACTCCAGGCAGAGTTCAATAACTCCAGGCAGAGTTCAATAACTCCAGGCAGAGTTCAATAACTCCAGGCAGAGTTCAATAACTCCAGGCAGAGTAAAATAACTCCATGCAGAGTTCAATAACTCCAGGCAGAGTTCAATAACTCCAGGCAGAGTTCAATAACTCCAGGCAGAGTTCAATAACTCCAGGCAGAGATCAATAACTCCAGACAGAGTTCAATAACTCCAGGCAGAGTTCAATAACTCCAGGCAGAGTTCAATAACTCCAGGCAGAGTAAAATAACTCCAGGCAGAGTTCAATAACTCCAGGCAGAGTTCAATAACTCCAGGCAGAGTTCAATAACTCCAGGCAGAGTTCAACTCCAGGCAGAGTTCAATAACTCCAGGCAGAGTTCAATAACTCCAGGCAAAGTTCAATATCTGCAGGCAGAGTTCAATATCTGCAGGCAGAGTTCCATAACTCCAGGCAGAGTTCCATAACTCCAGGCAGAGTTCAATAACTCCAGGCAGAGTTCAATATCTGCAGTCAAAGTTCAATATCTGCAGGCAGAGTTCAATATCTGCAGGCAGAGATCAATAACTCCAGGCAGAGTTCAATAACTCCAGGCAGAGTTCAATAACTCCAGGCAGAGTTCAATAACTCCTGGCAGAATTCAATAACCCCAGGCAGATATCAATAACTCCAGGCAGAGTTCAATAACTCCAGGCAGAGTTCAATAACCCCAGGCAGAGATCAATAACTCCAGGCAGAGATCAATAACTCCAGGCAGAGTTCAATAACTCCAGGCAGAGTTCAATAACTCCAGGCAGAGTTCAATAACTCCAGGCAGAGTTCAATATCTCCAGGCAGAGTTCAATAACTCCAGGCAGAGTTCAATAACTCCAGGCAGAGTTCAATAACTCCAGGCAGAGTAAAATAACTCCAGGCAGAGTTCAATAACTCCAGGCAGAGATCAATAACTCCAGGCAGATTTCAATAACTCCAGGCAGAGTTCAATAACTCCAGGCAGAGTTCAATAAGTCCAGGCAGAGATCAATAACTCCAGGCAGAGTTCAATAACTCCAGGCAGAGATCAATAACTCCAGGCAGAGTTCAATAACTCCAGGCAGAGATCAATAACTCAAGGCAGAGTTCAATAACTCCAGGCAGAGATCAATAACTCCAGGCAGAGTTCAATAACTCCAGGCAGAGTTCAATAACTCCAGGCAGAGTTCAATAACTCCAGGCAGAGATCAATAACTCCAGGCAGAGTTCAATAACTCCAGGCAGAGTTCAATAACTCCAGGCAGAGTTCAATAACTCCAGGCAGAGATCAATAACTCCAGGCAGAGTTCAATAACTCCAGGCAAAGTTCAATATCTGCAGGCAGAGTTCAATATCTGCAGGCAGAGTTCCATAACTCCAGGCAGAGTTCCATAACTCCAGGCAGAGTTCAATAACTCCAGGCAGAGTTCAATAACTCCAGGCAGAGTTCAATATCTGCAGGCAGAGTTCAATATCTGCAGGCAGAGATCAATAACTCCAGGCAGAGTTCAATAACTCCAGGCAGAGTTCAATAACTCCAGGCAGAGTTCAATAACTCCAGGCAGAGTTCAATAACTCCAGGCAGAGATCAATAACTCCAGGCAGAGATCAATAACTCCAGGCAGAGATCAATAACTCCAGGCAGAGATCAATATGTCCAGGCAGAGATCAATAACTCCAGGCAGAGTTCAATAACTCCAGGCAGAGTTCAATAACCCCAGGCAGAGATCAATAACTCCAGGCAGAGATCAATAACTCCAGGCAGAGATCAATAACTCCAGGCAGAGTTCAATAACTCCAGGCAGAGTTCAATAACTCCAGGCAGAGTTCAATAACTCCAGGCAGAGTAAAATACATCCAGGCAGAGTTCAATAACTCCAGGCAGAGATGAATAACTCCAGGCAGAGTTCAATAACTCCAGGCAGAGTTCAATAACTCCAGGCAGAGTTCAATAAGTCCAGGCAGAGATCAATAACTCCAGGCAGAGATCAATAACTCCAGGCAGAGATCAATAACTCCAGGCAGAGTTCAATAACTCCAGGCAGAGTTCAATAACTCCAGGCAGAGTTCAATAACTCCACGCAGAGTTCAATAACTCCAGGCAGAGTTCAATAACACCAGGCAGAGTTCAATAACTCCAGGCAGAGTTCAATAACTCCAGGCAGAGTTCAATAACTCCAGGCAGATGTGAGATGCAGGAGGATGGAACTCTTACCTCTTACCTCTGTAACGTTTAGCTTCCTCCAGGAGGTCAGCAGCCTACAGACTAATATGATGATGAGTCCCAACTGCTGAACGTATGTAGATATTCTAAACCAAGTGTTTTGATAACTATCAAGATCCACGTAGAATAAACAATACCGTTGAAGCAGGGTTCTGCTAATATAACAATGCAGGAGGATGGAACTATTCTCTTACCTCTGTAGCTACTGACCACGCTTCCTCCAGGAGGTCAGCAGTACACCTGTATTTCATCTTCTATTGCCATTCCCAGCCTTACATACCTATCAGCATGTTGTCTGCTGGTACATCAATACAGATACTGTAGCTATCAGCATGTTGTCTGCTGGTACATCAATACAGATACTGTAGCTATCAGCATGTTGTCTGCTGGTACATCAATACAGATACTGTACCTATCAGCATGTTGTCTGCTGGTACATCAATACAGAGACTGTACCTCTCAGCATGTTGTCTGCTGGTACATCAATACAGATACTGTACCTCTCAGCATGTTGTCTGCTGGTACATCAATACAGAGACTGTACCTCTCAGCATGTTGTCTGCTGGTACATCAATACAGATACTGTACCTCTCAGCATGTTGTCTGCTGGTACATCAATACAGATACTGTACCTCTCAGCATGTTGTCTGCTGGTACATCAATACAGAGACTGTACCTCTCAGCATGTTGTCTGCTGGTACATCAATACAGATACTGTAGCTATCAGCATGTTGTCTGCTGGTACATCAATACAGATACTGTAGCTATCAGCATGTTGTCTGCTGGTACATCAATACAGATACTGTACCTATCAGCATGTTGTCTGCTGGTACATCAATACAGATACTGTAGCTATCAGCATGTTGTCTGCTGGTACATCAATACAGATACTGTACCTATCAGCATGTTGTCTGCTGGTACATCAATACAGAGACTGTACCTATCAGCATGTTGTCTGCTGGTACATCAATACAGATACTGTACCTATCAGCATGTTGTCTGCTGGTACATGTTAGTTGTCTTCCCTTTGTATGGTGTCCCATATAAGACAGTTCCCTGACATGTTAGAAGAATACACAGAGTCTCTTTTTTTTACCCCTGAGTTCCTAGTTGTCTTAAAAAAGCACCATATGCAACCAGCTGTGTAACTTTACATTGATAAATGCTTGCCGATATGTATGTGTAGCATATTAGCTAAAAAAAAGGACTCATTTTCAGGCTAGTACCATCCTTCATAAAAATATTGCCCTAGAAAATACACAATAGACTTTTATGAGAATGGACAAGTTGTTTTCGTGTCCCGGAGGTATGCATTGAAACGCGTTGCTTTCTCGTGGCTTCCTTTTGGAAAATAACTATGAATTAACAGACGTGTTTTCAAATAGTTGTCAACATATAACATCACATTAAGGTGTGGGACGTTCACTGTATTACAAGGAACAATAGCAGTTATATTTCTCTCCATGAGCTTATTCTGTCCATCCACCATTCAGCTGTGGGAACATGGCTGGTATATTCTGTCCATCCACCATTCAGCTGTGGAAACACGGCTGGTATATTCTGTCCATCCACCATTCAGCTGTGGAAACACGGCTGGTATATTCTGTCCATCCACCATTCAGCTGTGGAACACGGCTGGTATATTCTGTCCATCCACCATTCAGCTGTGGAACATGGCTGGTATATTCTGTCCATCCACCATTCAGCTGTGGGAACATGGCTGGTATATTCTGTCCATCCACCATTCAGCTGTGGAAACACGGCTGGTATATTCTGTCCATCCACCATTCAGCTGTGGAACATGGCTGGTATATTCTGTCCATCCACCATTCAGCTGTGGGAACATGGCTGGTATATTCTGTCCATCCACCATTCAGCTGTGGAAACACGGCTGGTATATTCTGTCCATCCACCATTCAGCTGTGGAACATGGCTGGTATATTCTGTCCATCCACCATTCAGCTGTGGAACATGGCTGGTATATTCTGTCCATCCACCATTCAGCTGTGGAACATGGCTGGTATATTCTGTTCATCCACCATTCAGCTGTGGGAACATGGCTTGTATATTCTGTCCATCCACCATTCAGCTGTGGGAACATGGTGGCTCTCAAAACCCGACAACAGAAACAGTTGGCCACTACCATCCGATAGATTGTTCGTGAGGAAATGACCTCTGCCTTCGACTTGCAATTAAAACCGATAAATCCATCTCTTGACCTGCTCACTTCTATAGTGGATACCTACTCAACTAAAATGGAAAGTTTGGAGACAGAGGGGCGACTCCCTGACCTGGAAACAGAGCAAACTAGGCTAGAAGGTGGAAATCGATCACCTAAAATAGAAAACTGAATCCCTCAAAAATCATTACCTTAAATTAAAATGTGTGGGTCACATGACTTGAAACTGCTGTTGAAGCGGCCAACATTCTTCATAAATAATATTTTCTATGAACTGTTTGGGCAGAGAAGCTGGGTCCCATGGCGATAAAAAAACACCTCACGGACATTCTCTGGAACGGCTCTCGTTGTATGAGTGTACAAGCCCACAGTTTTGAAGTGAAAAGACAAATTGTTCGCCTTGAAGCGGGAATCCGGGGCTCTGACCTATGCGGAGAAGAGGATCAGCATCTACCCAGATCTGAGTGTCGACCTACAGCGAGGTGAGAGCCCAGCTAAGCAAGCTAAGCCTGAGATGTTGAGTCATCTATCCGGCAAAACTCATCTTGACCTTCCAGAAGCAAAACAGGTTTTCCACTGCCAAGGAGGATCAAGGGGATGAGCCAACAGATTTAGGCTAACCCCAATTTGATTTAAAAAAAAAAACGAATAGCGTTTTATATTGATAAATGTGATCTAACAGAGGTAAATGGCAAATATTAACCATGTACGCTGTCTATATTGCTTGTAATTGATATAAGTCAATTATAATCAAGACATTGGTGGAATAATCATGTTTATCTTGAACAAATAAAAATGAAACAAGTGTTTCATCACTAATGATGTTTATTGGTTTTAACTGAACAAACTGAAAGGACATGTTTTACATACTGTGTTTTATGGAAATGATAAATGAGCCCAATTGAACACAAATGAAGGCCGGTCTATACACCACTTGGGGGACAGAGTTTTATTTTGTGTGTGTTGCAAATGTATTTCTTGCACTTGATTCATGTGTACCGTGTCTTCCTGTCCTTCTTGGGTTCACACACATCGCAGCGCTTCTTCTTGTTGCTACCGGCTACAATCTAGAATGATGAAAACACTTATTTCAGGAATTTTACTAACATCTCACTCACTCACTCAAATACAGTTGAAGTCAGAAGTTTACATACACCTGAGCCAAATACGTTTAAACTCAGATTTCACAATTCCTGACATTTAATCCGAGAAACAATTCACTGTTTTAGGTCAGTTAGGATCACCACTTTGTTTGAAGAATGTGAAATGTCAGAAAAATAGTAGAGAGAATGATTAATTTCTGATTTTATTTCTTTCATCACATTCCAAGTGGGTCAGAAGGTTACATACACTCAATTAGTATTTGGTAGCATTGCCTTTAAATTGTTTAACTTGGGTCAAACATTTCGGGTAGCCTTCCACAAGCTTCCCACAACAAGTTGGGTGAATTTTGGCCCATTCCTCCTGACAGAGCTGGTGTAACTGATTCAGGTTTGTAGGCCTCCTTGCTCACACACACTTTTTCAGCTCTGCCCACAAATTGTCTATAGGATTGAGGTCAGGGCTTTGTGTTGGTCACTCCAATACCTTGACTTTGTTGTCCTTAAGCCATTTTTCCACAACTTTGGAAGTATGCTTGGGGTCATTGCCCATTTGGAAGACCCATTTGCGACCAAGCTTTAACTTCCTGACTTATGTCTTCAGATGTTGCTTCAATATATCCACATTATTTTCCCAACCTCGTGAATCCATTTATTTTGTGAAGTGCACCTGTCCCTCCTGCGGCTTAAAACCCCCACAACATGATGCTGCCACCCCCGTGCTTCACATTTGGGATGGTGTTCTTTGGCTTGCAAGCCTCCCCCTTTTTCCTCCAAACATAACAATGGTCATTATGGATATTATGGCTATTTTTGTTTCATCATACCAGAGGACATTTCTCCAAAAAGTACGATCGTTGTCCCCATGTGCAGCTGCAAACCGTAGTCTGGCTTTTTTATGGCGGTTTTGGAGCAGTGGCTTCTTCCTTGCTGAGCGGCCTTTCAGGTTATGTCGACATAGGACTCATTTTACTGTGGATATAGATACCTTTGTACCTGTTTCCTCCAGCATCTTCACAAGGTCCTTTGCTGTTGTTCTGGGATTGATTTGCACTTTTCGCACCAAAGCATATTCATCTATAGGAGACAGAATGCGTCTTCTTCCTGAGCGGTATGACGGCTGCGTGGTCATTTGGTGTTTATACTTGCGTACTATTGTTTGTACAGATGCACGTGGTACCTTCAGGCATTTGGAAATTGATCCCAAGGATGAACCAGACTTGTGGAGGTCTTGGCTGATTTCTTTTGATTTTCCCATGATGTGAAGCAAAGAGGCACTGATTTTGAAGGTAGGCCTTGAAATACATCCAGAGGTACACCTCCAATTGACTCAAATGATGTCAATTAGCCTATCAGAAGCTCCTAAAGCCATGACATAATTTTCTGGAATTTTCCAAGCTGTTTAAAGACACAGTCAACTTAGTGTATGTAAACTTCTGACCCACTGGAATTGTGATACAGTGAATTATAAGTGAAATAATATGTCTGAAAACATTTGTTGGGAAAATGACTTGTGTCATGCACAAATCAGATGTCCTAACCAACTTGCAAAAACTACAGTTTATCAACAAGACATTTGTGGAGTGGTTGAAAAATGAGTTTTAATGACTCCAACCTAAGTGTATGTAAACTTCCGACTTCAACTGTATGTACTTACAGCAGGCCAAGGTAGGCGAGACAGACACACGCACATGCAACAACATCCCTCACACTTACTTCTGGTATTGGAGTTGTTGGTTCTGTGGGTCTGGCGGATGGGGCACCAGCATCATCCTCCTGAATATTCCTCATGATGGCTGCAGAAGCTGTGGTCCTTTGGATATGTTGCCTCTTCTGGATTTGAGGTCTTACCAATGCCTTGCCCAGCTCTTCGAGAAGAGCCGTCTCCTTGGCTGAGGTGGGACCTCTGGCTTGTTTTTTCATAGTGCTTTTTCCATTGTCAGCTTCGTCTTGAGTAGCTCCTGTCCCAGCTTGTGCGAACTAAAAAAGTCCCTGTGTCACGTCCAGGACAACCCGCATCCCTTGGTTCTTCTCAAAGGGCTCCTCCATCTAGCTTCCCCGTATAAACTTGCAAGTCTCCACACATATGATGAAGCAGCATCACAGGCAGCTCAGATCTTGATTCCATATTTTGCAAGTTTAGACGGTATGTACTGCCTGAAGGGGCAGCGGCCCCTAAATGGCATAAGCTGCTCATCATTAGTAATGTTGGGCCCGGGGTTGTAAAACAGGGGAAGGTGGTCCACCCACTTGTCCCACACTGACCTGATTGCAGCTAGCTTGTCTGCCATCGAGCTGGTCTGGTGTCTTGATAATCGCAGTGGATAATCCTGGAAATAATGTGGAAGTTTTCCAGAGATATTGCTGCCAGTTTCTGCATCCCACAGGGATTATGTGGATTCCCCATTTGATCTGAAAACACCAGCAAGGGTAAGAATCCCAAAGTATGCATGTAAATGAGTTTGGCCATCTCCTTCCATCTCTCTCCAAAAACCCACTTTCCTCCAAATTATTACTGTCAAGAATGATTTTCTGGATGGTGTCTGGGATGAACAGTTCAAAAGAAGAATTAATGTCTTGCACATGAGTAACCGCCATCCGCGTCGGCCCCTGGTTGCATCCTTATCACATTGGCAGCTATGCGGGGTGGCTCATTTTTTGGGCAAGAAGACCATTCAATTTAAAAAAAAATTCATCCATATTTCTCCTGCAGGCTGCTAATGAGCTGGTTGCTGACACGCTGTTCCTGGGTCTGGCTGCTGACGGGCTGGTCCTGGGGTTGGCTGGGGGTCAATCTCATCCTCTTCTTCCAACTCACTGTCAGATTCTGAATTAACAGAGACATGATCCTTATATTCTGAAAATTCTTCATCTTCCCAAGTGGAAGACACTCCTTCCATACCAGTTCCTCTCTCTGCAAAAATTATTTCTAAGACCTTCTGAGCAGAGAGTATTTTTGCCATACTTATTGATTGTGGTAAGGAGCCACACTTGCAAATACATTTGTATTCACTCCTCAGATACCCTAAAATGTCATCAAACTATAATATTTCTTACGGAAAGAAGCTTCTTCAATAGGAAACATATTTTAGCAGGTGCATCCTGTCTTCATTGCGCGCGCAAACACGAATTTCCAAGACTGTGTCCCTGTATTAAAACTCATATTTCTTATTCGTTTTTGAATTTACAAGCCTGAAACCTTGAACATAGACTGATGACACCCTGTGGAAGCCATACAAATTGCATCCATGGAACTAATTTTCACTTATACTTGCCATTGTAAGAGGATGGTCTCTCTCAAAAAACAATTCTGGTTGGTTTTTCTATGGATTTTCTCCTAACATATCTATTGTGTTATATTCTCCTACATTATTTTCACATTTCTACAAAATTCAAAGTGTTTTATTTCCAATGGTACTAATTATATGCATATCCTGGCTTCAGGGTCTGAGCAACAGGCAGTTTACTTTGGGCACGTCATTCAGGCGTAAATTGAGAAAAAGGGGCCTAGCCCAAGAAAGTCCACAGATCTAATTGAATCTGAACCACCCTTTAACCGGGACATAATATGAACAATATATCCTTGGCATCCAAAAATCCGAACCATCTGCAACTTGTACGCAGGGATGTCGGGAGGCAAGTAGAGGAAGTGCAAATGTAATAATAAATAGAACATAGTACAAAACAAGAAAAGCGTACAGACATGAAACAGAAACAGAGTCAATAATGCCTCTGGAAAGAACCAAGGGGAGTGACAGATATAGGGGAGTCCAGGTGAATGTCATGAGGCTCAGGAGCGCGTAACGATGGTGGCAGGTGTGCGTAATGATGAGACAACTGGCGTCGTCGAGCACCGGAGATGGGCAGCGGGAGTTAATGTGACACCATCAACTTATACATTTTCAGTTTGTTCACAGACTGTATTTAACACAAGGAAATGTTTTTAAATTACCGCCAACTACCAATTATTCACTGTGTCCCCTAAATCAGGTAGACACATTCCTTCATATGATGTGGGAGTTAAATGCTTCTGGGGCAAAGTTCCAAAATTTCATTTTGAAGTGCATGTATTATGTTACTTAACGATGAAATCTTTCAATCAATCAGAGGAGATTACTTCTGGCAGACAGGACTGCTGTGACATCTTTATTTTGTCTCTAAGTGTCACGCCCTGGCCTTAGTATTCTTTGTTTTCTTTATTATTTTAGTTAGGTCAGGGTGTGACATGGGGGATGTTTGTGTTTTGGGTGGTTATATGGTAAAGGAGGTGTTGGGTTTAGTGTATGGGTTTGTGTTGAGTGAATGTTTCTAGGTATGTCTATGGTTGAATGAATGTTTCTAGGTATGTCTATGGTTGCCTGAGTGGTTCTCAATCAGAGACAGATGTCTTTCATTTGTCTCTGATTGGGAGCCATATTTAAGGCAGCCATGGGCATCATGCATTTGTGGGTAATTGTCTATGTCTATGTTGAACGTAAGTAGTTTGTGTGTGCACTTGCGTTTGTAGCTTCACGGTCGTTTGTTGTTTTGTTAGTTTGTATAAGTGTTACGTCTTCGTATAATAAAAAAGAAGATGTATTCATATCATGCTGCGCCTTGGTCCACTCTCTCTTATCAAGACGATCGTGACACTAAGATGGCGACCAGCTCACTCTCCCATTTAACCAGCAGTTACTGTTAGAAGTTATACCATTAGAATTATCGACAGCAAGAACCAAAATGTGCCCCCCGTCGGGCCCCGAGGACCAAGCTTGAGAAACGCTGGTCTTTGTCATAGAAAATAATATAAATAATTGATTAAAACACACCATTTGCAATGAAGATCTACAGTTAGCCTCAACAGCACTCTGTAGGGTATTTCTTAGGTAACAAATGCAGCTAGGTAGTTTAGCCTACTCAAACACCCAGCTCAAACAGAGAGGGATGCTATGTTAGCTAGCTGGCTATGACTATCCAATACAACACTGGAACTCATAATTGTAGCAGGTTTACTAACACGTTAGCTCTATTAGCTATGTTCGCTAATATGGTGATAACGATGTAGGCTGTGTGTAACGGTTATGATATGGTTTGGCTTGGAAAGTTATTTTTTCTCGCCTGGTCACTGACAGCTGATGTGTTGTGCATTGAAGTCCACAAGTGAAAGGAAAAGGTGAGAGGAGGAGAGCGCATAGAGGCGAGAAGGAATAAAACATGGCTGCTATGAAAGTGAACTGTGTTAATGCGTGATTTGGGGTGTATTCATTCCACCGATTCTGTTGAAAAACATTTGTTAAGCGGAAGCAAACAAATCAGGGATAAAAATACCTACATAGATGCGAAAGGAATACAAGGAGCTGTTTGTATCTGGCTATGAAAGTAAACTGTTCGTTCTGCTGGTTTTGTTGAAAAACGTTTCTTAAATGGAAGGAAACAGAAGGAAACGGGTTTGAACATACCTGAATTTATCAGAGATGAGCTAGATGAAGGCAAGAGTGTGCAAGGGAGTATTGAATGTGTCACGGTCTATCCATATCACTGTCTTTCACCTCAAATTGTTATTTTGACCTGTGTGCACCTATATTGTAAACTTTCAATCATAGGCTAGGTTGTAGAATAGAATAAGGCTGTAATTTAACAGAAGGATATTGTGGTGAGCTAACATAAATATATGTTGTGTTTTCGCTGTAAAACATTTTAAAAATCGGACATGTTGGCTGGATTCACTTTCATTTGCTGTATTGGACTTGTGATTTCATGAAATTATATTATATTATATCCCTGTGGCGCTAGGCTATGCTATGCTAGTCAGCGTTTCTGATGAGAATGACTTGATTTATGTGTCACTGCCTGTCACCTCAACATTTTCTCTCGACCTGTGTACACCTACGTTATAAACTTTCATTCGTAGGCTAGGTTGTATCAACCTCATGATGGGTATAGGGACAATTAGACTATCATGTAGTAGCCTAAACCTATCGATGTTACATTGAACTGGGAGAATGGAATATAAATGAGAGTCATCCAACATGCTGTAACAGAAATAAGGCCATGCTCATTAAAATAATAATCCTCCCTCATCTTAAACGGCTCCTACCGCCACTGTCCTCAATAGTTCTTCCACTTATCTCCAACATCATCTTCAATAGTTATTCCACTTATCTCCAACATGGTCTTCAATAGTTATTCCACTTATCTCCGACATGGTCTTCAATAGTTATTCCACTTATCTCCGACATGGTCTTCAATAGTTATTCCACTTATCTCCAACATGGTCTTCAATAGTTATTCCACTTATCTCCGACATGGTCTTCAATAGTTATTCCACTTATCTCCGACATGGTCTTCAATAGTTATTCCACTTATCTCCGACATGGTCTTCAATAGTTATTCCACTTATCTCCAACATGGTCTTCAATAGTTATTCCACTTATCTCCGACATGGTCTTCAATAGTTCTTCCAAGTGTTTAAAACGTTACGCCAAAGGAGTCAAATATGTTTGGTTTTGTTGCTTTTTTCTCATCCTGGTCCAGGTTCTCGCCTCCTCTCGCTCTCTCTCTCTCTCTCTCTCTCTCTCTCTCTCTCTCTCTCTCTCTCTCTCTCTCTCTCTCTCTCTCTCTCTCTCTCTCTCTCTCTCTCTCTCTCTCTCTCTCTCTCTCTCTCTCTCTCTCTCTCTCTCTCTCTCTCTCTCTCTCTCTCTCTCTCTCTCTTTCTCTCTCTCTCTCTCTCTCACTCGCTCTCTTTCTCTCTCACTCGCTCTCTTTCTCTCTCACTCGCTCTCTTTCGCTCTCTCTCTCTCTTTCTCTCTCTCTCGCTCTCTTTCGCTCTCTCTCTCTCTTTCTCTCTCTCTCGCTCTCTCTCTCTCTCTCTCTCTCTCTCTCTCTCTCTCTCGCTCTCTCGCTCTCTCGCTCTCTCGCTCTCTCGCTCTCTCTTCTTCTCTCTCGCTCTCTCTCCTTCTCTCTCCTTCTCTCTCCTTCTCTCTCGCTCTCTCTCCTTCTCTCTCCTTCTCTTTCTCGCTCTCTTTCTCGCTCTCTTTCTCGCTCTCTTTCTCTCTCACTCGCTCTCTTTCTCTCTCACTCGCTCTCTTTCTCTCTCACTCGCTCTCTTTCTCTCTCACTCGCTCTCTTTCTCTCTCTCTCTCCTTCTCTCTCTCCTCTCTCTCTCCTCTCTCTTTCTCTCTCCTCTCCCTCTACCCCCCCTCCTCTCTCTCGCTCTATTTTGTTTGTTCCCTTCAAGGCCGTTTAATCTTTCTCTCTCTCTTCCTCTCTCTCTCTCTTTCTCCCTCTATCTCTTCCTCTCTCTCTCTTTCTCTGTCTCTCTTTATCTCCTCCTTCTCAGGGAGGTCCATAAAGCCGTATGTTATAAGCCTTGGCATCCAGCACAATAGTTAAGTGTAGTTAATAGCTCAGAAATATATAAATATTATTCCGCAGAAACGCTGAATAACTAACAAACTCCAATTGGCTAATAGAAGCTGACCCCACAAGCTTCTCTCTGGTCCGTCCCAAGAATCAATGACGATCTGAGGCTAAAACTGCTAATAAAAAACAAATCAATATCCATCTCATTTACGTAGATGATTAGACGCAGAAAAAGGTTTTATAACTGAACGTCGCTGACAAAAACTACCCCTTGTATCTTCTCTCTTTCCTATTCACTTCAGGATCAAATCATATATTGTAAACTAGATCCAAAGCGTTGCTACTTGCTTTAAGGTCTTTGCTTCTGGTTCTTTAATTTCCTCATGGTTATGGCTAAATAGTACTGTACTCTGAGAGAAGCTGAGAACTTCGTAAACATATGCATTATTCTGAATGATTTGGAGCAGGGGTGGTTTGAGTAACAAAATAAAACTAAATTAGTTCGGTGGACAACAAATGAATTGCTTCCTTTTAGGTGGTTGTAGAATTTGACGGATCTTTTCAGGATATTTTGGCAGAATTCTGCTTGCAGAGTCTCAATTTGGTGTTTGTCTCATTTTGTGAATTCTTGGTTGGTGACCAGACAGACCTCAGAGCCGTATAGGGCAATGGATTCTATAACTGATTCAAGTATTTTTAGCCAGATCCTAAAGGGCAATGGGTCTGAATTTTGTCAAAATTCAAAATTGATGTTCCTTTTTGCCTTGTCTCTCAGATCGTTCACAGCTTTGTGGCGCTGATGTTTAGGCTGTGGTATGTATAGTTTGTTGTGTGCTCTAGGGCAACGGTGTCCAGATGGAATTTGTATTTGTGGTCCTGGAAACTGGACCTTTTTTGGAACACCATTATTTTTGTTGTACTGATTTTTACTGTCAGCGCCCAGGTCTGACCGAATCTGTGTATTAGATCTAAGTGTTGCTGTAGACCCTCCTTGGTTGGGAACAGATCTAGGTGTTGCTCTCTCTCTCTCTCTCTCTTTAATTCATTTTCCTCTATCCCCTCCTCTCTCAATTACATTTTCATTTTAAGGACTTTATTGACATGGGAAACATATGTTAACATTGACAAAGCAAGTAAACTAGACAATTAACAGAAGTGAGCCCCTTCCTCTCTCTCTCTCCTCTTTCTCTAGCCCCCTCCTTTTTCTCCCTCTCCCTCTCCCTCTCCCTCTCTCTCTCCCTCTCCCTCTCCCTCTCCCTCTCCCTCTCCCTCTCCCTCTCCCTCTCCCTCTCTCTCTCTCTCTATCCCCCTCTCTCTCTCTCCTCTCCCTCTATTCCCCCTCCCCCCTCTCTCTCTCTCTCTCTCTCCTTTCCTCTCCCTCTATCCTCCCTCTCTCTCTCTCTCCTCTCTCCTTCTATCCCTCGATCTCTCTCCCTCTCCTCTCCCTCTATCCTCCCTCTCTCTCTCTCTCCTCTCTCCTCCTATCCCTCGATCTCTCTCCCTCTCCTCTCCCTCTATCCCCCCCCCCTCTCTCTCTCTCTCTCTCTCTCTCTCTCTCTCTCTCTCTCTCCTCTCTCCTTCCATCCCTCGATCTCTCTCCCTCTCCTCTCCCTCTATCCTCTCTCTCTCTCCTCTCTCCTTCTATCCCTCGATCTCTCTCCCTCTCCTCTCCCTCTATCCTCCCTCTCTCTCTCTCTCCTCTCTCCTCCTATCCCTCGATCTCTCTCCCTCTCCTCTCCCTCTATCCCCCCCCTCTCTCTCTCTCTCTCTCTCTCTCTCTCTCTCTCTCTCTCTCTCCTCTCTCCTTCCATCCCTCGATCTCTCTCCCTCTCCTCTCCCTCTATCCTCTCTCTCTCTCCTCTCTCCTTCTATCCCTCGATCTCTCTCCCTCTCCTCTCCCTCTATCCTCCCTCTCTCCCTCTCTCTCTCCTCTCTCCTTTTATCCCTTTCTCTGATAGGCTGAGCTGAGGTCACACAAACTCACATTCAAAGTCAAATGTGACAAAGACACCTGCTCCAACTCTGTCATCAGTTACAAAGCCAAGATCATCGATCTTTAAAGATGAAAAGGCTAATAGCAAGAGCATATTATACTGTACATTGTCACCTCACTCAAAACGTTCCATTTTTCATACAGCTTAATTCACGATTTTGGTCAAACAGTAAAGGACATTATCCTCATGATTCCGATCACAAAAGTATCTTCTGTCTACAGCGTCCGAACCGTTTGGGCTACACACTAATATGACCCCGCTGTGGAAAGGTGAGACTCTTTGTCACGATCGTCTTCGGGGGAAAGAGAGGAGGACCAAAGCGCAGCGTGGTAAGTGTTCGTCATTTTAATAGAAAAAACTGAACAAAAACAATAAAAAAAACAACCGTGAAGCTAAATACCAATCGTGCTGACACAAACACTACACACGGAAACAAACACCCACCACAAAAAGTGAAACCCAGGCTACCTAAGTATGATTCTCAATCAGGGACAACGATAGACAGCTGCCTCTGATTGAGAACCATATCAGGCCGAACTCAAAACCCCAACATAGAAAAACACACATAGACTGCCCACCCCAACTCACGCCCTGACCATACTAAATAAAGACAAAACAAAGGAAATAAAGGTCAGAACGTGACACTCTTGTTTTGCTCTAGGGCGCCCAAAGGCATCACAAGACTCATCTAGGACACACACAGGCAGACAGATAGACAGAGAACAAGAAGAAGCAAAGAGTGACAGCAGAGAAGATGCTGAGACAGATAGACCGCACTACAGGGAGCAGAGACACAGTAATAGTGGTGAGTTGTATCTCCAGAGGATCAGCTGTAGTGGTGAGTTGTATCTCCAGAGGAACAGTTATAGTGGTGAGTTGTATCTCCAGAGGATCAGCTGTAGTGGTGAGTTGTATCTCCAGAGGAACAGTTATAGTGGTGAGTTGTATCTCCAGAGGAACAGTTATAGTGGTGAGTTGTATCTCCAGAGGAACAGTTATAGTGGTGAGTTGTATCTCCAGAGGAACAGTTATAGTGGTGAGTTGTATCTCCAGGGGAACAGTTATAGTGGTGAGTTGTATCTCCAGACAGAGGAACAGTTATAGTGGTGAGTTGTATCTCCAGAGGAACAGTTATAGTGGTGAGTTGTATCTCCAGAGGAACAGTTATAGTGGTGAGTTGTATCTCCAGAGGAACAGTTATAGTGGTGAGTTGTATCTCCAGACAGAGGAACAGATATAGTGGTGAGTTGTATCTCCAGAGGAACAGTTATAGTGGTGAGTTGTATCTCCAGAGGAACAGTTATAGTGGTGAGTTGTATCTCCAGACAGAGGAACAGTTATAGTGGTGAGTTGTATCTCCAGACAGAGGGACAGTTATAGTGGTGAGTTGTATCTCCAGACAGAGGAACAGTTATAGTGGTGAGTTGTATCTCCAGACAGAGGGACAGTTATAGTGGTGAGTTGTATCTCCAGACAGAGGGACAGTTATAGTGGTGAGTTGTATCTCCAGAGGAACAGTTATAGTGGTGAGTTTTATCTCCAGACAAAGGAACAGTTATAGTGGTGAGTTGTATCTCCAGAGGATCAGTTATAGTGGTGAGTTGTATCTCCAGACAGAGGGACAGTTATAGTGGTGAGTTGTATCTCCAGAGGAACAGTTATAGTGGTGAGTTTTATCTCCAGACAAAGGAACAGTTATAGTGGTGAGTTGTATCTCCAGAGGAACAGTTATAGTGGTGAGTTGTATCTCCAGAGGAACAGTTATAGTGGTGAGTTTTATCTCCAGACAGAGGGACAGTTATAGTGGTGAGTTGTATCTGCAGAGGAACAGTTATAGTGGTGAGTTGTATCTCCAGAGGAACAGTTATAGTGGTGAGTTGTATCTCCAGACAGAGGAACAGTTATAGTGGTGAGTTGTATCTCCAGAGGAACAGTTATAGTGGTGAGTTGTATCTCCAGAGGGACAGTTTTAGTGGTGAGTTGTATCTCCAGATAGAGGAACAGATATAGTGGTGAGTTGTATCTCCAGAGGGACAGTTATAGTGGTGAGTTGTATCTCCAGATAGAGGAACAGATATAGTGGTGAGTTGTATCTCCAGAGGAACAGTTATAGTGGTGAGTTGTATCTCCAGAGGAACAGTTATAGTGGTGAGTTGTATCTCCAGAGGAACAGTTATAGTGGTGAGTTGTATCTCCAGACAGAGGAACAGTTATAGTGGTGAGTTGTATCTCCAGACAGGGGAACAGTTATAGTGGTGAGTTGTATCTCCAGACAGAGGAGCAGTTATAGTGGTGAGTTGTATCTCCAGAGGAACAGTTATAGTGGTGAGTTGTATCTCCAGACAGAGGAACAGTTATAGTGGTGAGTTTTATCTCCAGAGGAACAGTCATAGTGGTGAGTTGTATCTCCAGATGAACAGTTATAGTGGTGAGTTGTATCTCCAGACAGAGGAACAGTTATAGTGGTGAGTTGTATCTCCAGAGGAACAGTTATAGTGGTGAGTTGTATCTCCAGACAGAGGAACAGTTATAGTGGTGAGTTGTATCTCCAGACAGAGGAACAGTTATAGTGGTGAGTTGTATCTCCAGACAGAGGAACAGTTATAGTGGTGAGTTGTATCTCCAGATGAACAGTTATAGTGGTGAGTTGTATCTCCAGAGGAACAGTTATAGTGGTGAGTTGTATCTCCAGACAGAGGAACAGTTATAGTTGTGAGTTGTATCTCCAGAGGAACAGTTATAGTGGTGAGTTGTGTCTCCAGATAGAGTGACAGTTATAGTGGTGAGTTGTATCTCCAGACATAGGAACAGTTAAATTGGTGAGTTGTATCTCCAGACAGAGGAACAGTTATAGTGGTGAGTTGTATCTCCAGACATAGGAACAGTTATAGTGGTGAGTTGTATCTCCAGACATAGGAACAGTTAAATTGGTGAGTTGTATCTCCAGACAGAGGAACAGTTATAGTGGTGAGTTGTATCTCCAGAGGAACAGTTATAGTGGTGAGTTGTATCTCCAAAGGAACAGTTATAGTGGTGAGTTGTATCTCCAGAGGAACAGTTATAGTGGTGAGTTGTATCTCCAGAGGAACAGTTATAGTGGTGAGTTGTATCTCCAGAGGAACAGTTATAGTGGTGAGTTGTATCTCCAGACAGAGGAACAGTTATAGTGGTGAGTTGTATCTCCAGACAGGGGAACAGTTATAGTTGTGAGTTGTATCTCCAGACAGAGGAGCAGTTATAGTGGTGAGTTGTATCTCCAGAGGAACAGTTATAGTGGTGAGTTGTATCTCCAGACAGAGGAACAGTTATAGTGGTGAGTTTTATCTCCAGAGGAACAGTCATAGTGGTGAGTTGTATCTCCAGATGAACAGTTATAGTGGTGAGTTGTATCTCCAGACAGAGGAACAGTTATAGTGGTGAGTTGTATCTCCAGAGGAACAGTTATAGTGGTGAGTTGTATCTCCAGACAGAGGAACAGTTATAGTGGTGAGTTGTATCTCCAGACAGAGGAACAGTTATAGTGGTGAGTTGTATCTCCAGAGGAACAGTTATAGTGGTGAGTTGTATCTCCAGAGGAACAGTTATAGTGGTGAGTTGTATCTCCAGACAGAGGAACAGTTATAGTTGTGAGTTGTATCTCCAGACAGAGGAACAGTTATAGTGGTGAGTTGTATCTCCAGAGGAACAGTTATAGTGGTGAGTTGTATCTCCAGACAACGGAACAGTTATAGTGGTGAGTTGTATCTGCAGACAGAGGAACAGTTATAGTGGTGAGGTGTATCTCCAGACAGAGGAACAGTTATAGTGGTGAGTTGTATCTGCAGACAGAGGAACAGTTATAGTGGTGAGGTGTATCTCCAGAGGAACAGTTATAGTGGTGAGTTGTATCTCCAGAGGAACAGTTATAGTGGTGAGTTGTATCTCCAGACAACGGAACAGTTATAGTGGTGAGTTGTATCTGCAGACAGAGGAACAGTTATAGTGGTGAGGTGTATCTCCAGAGGAACAGTTATAGTGGTGAGTTGTATCTCCAGAGGAACAGTTATAGTGGTGAGTTGTATCTCCAGAGGAACAGTTATAGTGGTGAGTTGTATCTCCAGAGGAACAGTTATAGTGGTGAGATGTATCTCCAGACAGAGGAACAGTTATAGTGGTGAGTTGTATCTCCAGAGGTGTATTTGTTTTAAACATGACTGAGTTGCCGGCACGCACAGTGATGTGGGCTGGTGTGGGCGACGAATGCTTGTCCCAGTCCGGCTCAGGTATGGTCCTGGTGTGGCCCTTTTATGGCCCTGGTACGGCTGTGTTGAAAAGAAATATACCTGTCCTGTACTTTGACCCCTCTACTCTTCTCTACTCTACTGTACTCTACCTTGGTCTACTCTACTCTACACTACTCTACTGTGCTCTACTCTACTCTACTCTATTCTACTTTGCTCTGCTCTACTCTGATCTACTCCGGGATGTTACTGTACTGTGCTTGTTTGTGTTTGTGTGTAATACATACAAATACTTGTCTATTGAGTTCTCCAATTAATACATTATTCTTTTATATGTTTCAGCTTTTTATTCACCTGATCTTTTTATTCACCTGTTGGCGGTAGGTGCACCATATTCAGCTGTCCTGCGCGCCAAGTAGGCCCAACTGTTGCCATTTTGAACCATTTCATGTGTCTGAAGTCACAAACTCTACCTCTTCCCGGCAGGCCCAGAGAGCAAATCAAACGCGTACAGGGCTACCGCTGACCAATCGGATCGCTCAGATGACCGTGTCTGCAGTGACATAGCAGGCGTGAAAGAAAGCTACAGCGAAAGTTGATACTGTGAGATTTTAAAAACGTTTTAAAACCACGATTAGAGAGACTGTCAACGAATACAGCAGAGAGCTGCTGTTTTTATGAGTGAGTTGATGTTTAAGTTCTTACTCAGCACTGTCAACACTTTGTATTCAACACTTTTATAATACATACAATGCGCGTTCTTCCTATTTCCAATCAGCGCTACAACAAGCAGTGCAGCAGTAATGACTGAGTAGGAAAGGGTCTCTATAGGCCTGCGTTGTTGTTATTATTAGCGGCGTGGGTCTTTTTTAATATCGAATAATATTTAACTTTCTCTGTTCATACGAGGTACAACACGAATTTGTGCATGAGGCAAAAAATAAATCAATGCGACTCGAGTTTGGCCATCAGCTGGAAGACGGGGTGTCCATTTTTGGTCAGTGTCAGTGGAGGAAAGGGAGAGTGGGGCTCTGCTCTCTCCCTCTGCTGAGATTGACCATTAGATGCAGGCACCATCAGCCCTGTAAAATAAAAAAAAAGCTCACTCAGCTGTGCTTCACAAGTAATACAACAACAGATCTTTTTACCGGTGTGATCATATAGCCTACCTACATTTTTTACAAATATGTATTTTTAAATGGCCTGAACAACAATGCATTGACAGGGCAATTCAAGCAAAGCAAATATGCAGTGATAATGTATTGGGCCAATAGCCTACTGCACAAACCTCATTGTTACAGAACTGTTTTTAATTCGTTATTGTTGCATAGGCTTACATTTTTTAAGTCATGTTAAAAAATATCTGAGCAGTAGATCTCAGCATTTTGACTCAGAAATTGATCTTGACTCAGACAAGGTCGGTGACCACTGTTCTAGAGTTTTCCCTGTTAACACCATCAATGTTTCCCTTCACTGTGGCAATTGTGATCGAATAAACGCAATATTAGCCACTTTCAATGTAACATTGACGAAACAAACTATGCAAGATATTTTGTTGTAGGCAGAACGCATCGGAGTAGGATTCTATTGCAATGACACGCACTACGCAGCCGTACTCTATACAGAACGGTGTGGCATAACCAAATCAGAGCTGCAGTAGACCTATATACAAATAGACCATTGCCATATATGGATCTGCCCCATTCACTTTGAACTGGACCGTGTTTACAGCATGAGCAGGTGAGTAGATGTGCTTGTTTTGAGATCAAAGTGAGAGCTGTATGCAGCCACGTGTGCACATTTTGTTCATATCCTTTGCTAGTTAGTGGGTTGAATGGTAGGCCACTCTGGTAGGTCTACATTATGATAAAAAGCCACAGTATTCTACATTTATTTAACCTTTTATTTAGCTAGGCAAGTCAGTAAAGAACAAATTCTTATTTACAATAACAGCCTAGGAACAGTGGGTTGAACTGCCTTGTTCAAGAGCAGAACAACAGATTTTTACCTTGCTCTAAACGCTCTAAACACTGCCGTCCCAACATGTCCACTGTTACATTCTCAGTGTTCACAGAAAACGCACATTGGAATTTGCACAGACTTTTCACAATGTTCAAGTTTGCCCTCAACAGACCTGAAATTTGCTGAGTGCCCCAAAAAATGTTTGAGGAAACATTGCATGGAAACGTTCAATGCACCTTTTTTTTTTTTTGTCTCTGAAAAACCTCAACAGTTCAACAGAGACACCCTGCTGTTCCATTGACCTATATATGTTCAGTTTCTTCTCCATTACTATATCAGTCATAATGTATGACATGTAGATAACCCTCACATGACTGATGCTGTAAACGTACATTCAGCATTCAGGGCTCCCAAGTGGCGCAATGGTCGAAGGCACTGCATCTCAGTGCAAGAGGTGTCACTACAGTCCCTGGTTCGAATCCAGGCTGTATCACATCCGGCCGTGATTGGGAGTCCCATAGGGCGGTGCACAATTAGCCTAGCGTCGTCCGGTGGAGGCCGTCCATTGTAAATAAGAATTTGTTCTTAACCGACTTGCCTGGTTAAATGAAATGAATAGATTAAAACCATGTATGTCTCTTTCTAAGATGTCATTCTTTGTACAGACCTTGGATCTAAATACCTTATGCTGCAACTCTACATTTAGCCCTGCCCGGTGCCCTACTGCAGAGCTGTGACAAAAGGAGCACAGACCTGCAGGTGTCATTCTTTTCCCATATGGCCCTGGTCTTTAAGTAGTGCATTACATAGGGAACAACTATGGGCTCTGTGGGATTCCTGTCTGCTAAACTACATCGCTGCATCATCACTGTTCAAACTGTTGTCCAAAGCACAATACAAAACTGAGACAGATACAACTGTATAGGAGAGTATCTTCTTTCACTCCATAACCACAGAAGAGTATCGGTTGCAATATGCTACCGCTCATGGCCCACTACATAACCCAATATGCTACCGCTCATGGCCCAATACATTACCCAATATGCTACCGCTCATGGCCCAATACATAACCCAAAATGCTACCGCTCATGGCCCACTACATAACCCAATATGCTACCGCTCATGGCCCAATACATTACCCAATATGCTACCGCTCATGGCCCAATACATAACCCAATATGCTACCGCTCATGGCCCACTACATAACCCAATATGCTACCGCTCATGGCCCAATACATTACCCAATATGCTACCGCTCATGGCCCAATACATAACCCAATATGCTACAGTTTATAGCCCAGTACATAACCCAATGAGCAACAGTTTATAGCCCAGTACATAACGCAATGAGCTACAGTTTATAGCCCAGTACATAACCCAATGAGCTACAGTTTATAGCCCAGTACATAACGCAATGAGCTACAGTTTATAGCCCAGTACATAACCCATTGAGCTACAGTTTATAGCCCAGTGCATAACCCAATGAGCTACAGTTTATAGCCCAGTACATAACGCAATGAGCTACAGTTTATAGCCCAGTACATAACGCAATGAGCTACAGTTTATAGCCCAGTGCATAACCCATTGAGCTACAGTTTATAGCCCAGTGCATAACCCAATGAGCTACAGTTTATAGCCCAGTACATAACCCAATGAGCTACAGTTTATAGCCCAGTACATAACCCAATGAGCTACAGTTTATAGCCCAGTACATAACCCAATGAGCTACAGTTTATAGCCCAGTACATAACGCAATGAGCTACAGTTTATAGCCCAGTACATAACCCATTGAGCTACAGTTTATAGCCCAGTGCATAACCCAATGAGCTACAGTTTATAGCCCAGTACATAACCCATTGAGCTACAGTTTATAGCCCAGTGCATAACCCAATGAGCTACAGTTTATAGCCCAGTGCATAACCCAATGAGCTACAGTTTATAGCCCAGTGCATAACCCAATGTCAACCCTATGTATTACTCTTCATGAATAGTAGGTATGTTATGTTTAGTGGAAGTACATTTCTCCACTGTTTGATAACAGATCGATAGTTTCTTTATTATTCATGTGGGTCGATCCACAAATAGAAGACATCATGTGTCCCCTTGATATTTTAAGTAGAACTTGTGCACCAGTATAGAATGTAAAAAGGTTGTTATATTAGATTAAGTGCCCTTTAATATAGACCACATGGAAAATTCAATGAAGCAGCTTTATTTTTATATGAATAAAAACTTTGCTAAAGTGCCAGAAATCTGCATTTTGACATTTCCCTCGTCAAGTTTTTCCCGACTTCTAGGAAAATGTTTAACCCATTTAACCCCGTGTATTTCTCCAAGTTTTCACCGTCATTGTTAAGCCCTAGTTATGTTCTTGCTTTGACAAAGTCATTCTGAAGATGATTCTTTGTATAAGGTGATTTGTGATTTAGTTATGTCTGTCCCTCATTTTAAGGTCAACTGAAGGTTTTTAATATGGTAAAACTATTTATTTTAAAATATATATATTTTTAAAGAAACATTGAACATATAATAGTCAAATCATAGTGTAAAAGCAGGCACGCTGGTTCTACTCTTTCTGTCGATTTCCAGGTGTTTTGGGGTGGGAAACTGACCACGTCGAGCATCACATGTCCAGCCAGGTCTCCCGTGATGCAAGTCAGTATTTGACGTTCATCCATGTCTGAGGATGTCGGGAGATGACGTGGAAACCGGCCTCTAGGGGCAACACTACCTTCAAGTAGGTTTTGGTTTTGCTAGGGCATTGTGGACGGGGATGGTCGTTGCTAGGGAATTGTGGACGGTGATGGTCGTTGCTAGGGAATTGTGGACAGGGATGGTCGTTGCTAGGGCATTGTGGACGGGGATGGCGGATGGGCGTAAGCATCTGTTTCTGATTCCAAATTTGCAAGTTTGAATCCAGCGATAGAAAGTTGTTTTTGAGATTTTGGTTTTAAGCCAAACCTTAACCATCTAGAGTTAATGCCTAACCTTAACCCTTACCTTAACCATTCAGAGTTAATGCCTAACCTTAACCCTTACCTTAACCATTCAGAGTTAATGCCTAACCTTAACCCTTACCTTAACCATTCAGAGTTAATGCCTAACCTTAACCATTCAGAGTTAATGCCTAAACTTAACCTTAAAAACTTCTAAATGTGTCATTTGCAACAACTTTAGAGTTTTGAGAAATATGGATAAACGTCTAATTCTGACGTGAGGCTGTGAGAGCTAGTTGTACATGTCAACCCTGTTACATGGATGAACGTCTAATTCTAACGTCAAGCTGTGAGAGCTAGTTGTACATGTCAACCCTGTTACCCATAGATAGACAGGCTAGAAATGTTTAAACGCATTTGTATATTTTTGGTGAAGCTTTCATTCCATTTCCCCTTCCTGTTGCACACAACAAGCTTCCATTCCTCCAGTCACATGGGGATGTATGGCTGATTTAACATGAAAACCTTACCTCTGTTACTTTATAACCTCTTGAGTTGGGAAAAAAATGTTTTTTTTTATGAAGTTGAACATGTGCTCTTTATGAAAGAACATAAACATAAAAGAAAAGAAAAAAAATCACCTTTATTTAACCAGGTAGGCTAGTTGAGAACAAGTTCTCATTTACAACTGCGACCTGGCAGTTTTTGTTGAAATTAAACTACCCAATAAGTACTCTATTGGTGCAACGACCCCAGTATTCTATTCTCTCCCAGTGTGTGTGTGTGTGTGTGTGTGTGTGTGTGTGTGTGTGTGTGTGTGTGTGTGTGTGTGTGTGTGTGTGTGTGTGTGTGTGTGTGTGTGTGTGTGTGTGTGTGTGTGTGTGTGTGTGTGTGTGTGTGTGTGTGTGTGTGTGTGTGTGTGTGTGTGTGTGTGCTTTATGAGGTCTTCTTTTGAGCTTAAGATGATTTGTGATCTGCTTTGGCCGGGCCGTTTACAGCTGTGAACTGTAGCCTGTCTTGATCCCATCATATCAACCACAAATAGACAAGAGGCAGGTTGCATCACAACTGTTTCCGTTGGTCTTTGAAGGGTCAGATAAGGCGGTGGCACCAAGGACATGAGTGGAAAAAAAAGAAAAAAGGATTGCTTCCTGGCGTTCCTTTACAAATGAGAAAGACGAGTCAATCAATTGGTCTTCCGCCTTTGTACTGGATTCTAGATCTCAGGAGTTGAAGAGTGGACTGTGATTAGACTTCACTTGATCAGGGTTGGAGATTTATGTTACCAAACCTGGAATCCACCAGAAAAGTTCCTTCCGCTCTAAATATAGTTGACCGATTTGTATTTATTTCCATAGTGCCGAGTGTGCCAGCTCACAGATAAGTACTGTAGCTCTGCAGATGTGTAGCTGTGGATTGAGGAGCCATTTTGACGATCAGACAATCAATAGTAAGCAACATAAGCAGTCAGATCTAAGGCCTTCCACATGCATGTTCTGGACCATATAAATTATTATATTAAATAACTGCAACTTGATTCTCCCCTGAAATTTGATACAGTAGTGTTGGATCACAGCAGTTAAGGAGGCAAGACACACACACACACACACACTGGCACACTCCACACACACACCACATGCACGCGCACACACAATCCCACCCACCCACCCCCACACACACACACACCACATGAAAGCGCACACACACCCACCCACCCACAATCCCACCCACCCACAATCCCACCCACCCACAATCCCACACAGACACACACACACACACACACACACACACACACACACACACACACACACACACACACACACACACACACACACACACACACACACACACACACACACACACACACACACACACACTATGTAAACTCTATTATCACCTGTGAGTCCAGTTGTAAAGAGAGACGATGTGAGGTATCTGACAGAGAGGATATTGATCCAGCCAGGTCAGAAGGGTCTCCTGGTATCTGTTAGAGAGGATATTGATCCAGCCAGGTCAGAGGGGTCTCCTGGTATCTGACAGAGAGGATATTGATCCAGCCAGGTCAGAGGGGTCTCCTGTTATCTGACAGAGAGGATATTGATCCAGCCAGGTCAGAAGGGTCTCCTGGTATCTGACAGAGAGGATATTGATCCAGCCAGGTCAGAAGGGTCTCCTGGTATCTGTTAGAGAGGATATTGATCCAGCCAGGTCAGAGGGGTCTCCTGGTATCTGACAGAGAGGATATTGATCCAGCCAGGTTAGAAGGGTCTCCTGGTATCTGACAGAGAGGATATTGATCCACCCGGGTTAGAAGGGTCTCCTGGTATCTGACAGAGAGGATATTGATCCACCCGGGTCAGAAGGGTCTCCTGGTATCTGACAGAGAGGATATTGATCCAGCCAGGTCAGAGGGGTCTCCTGGTATCTGACAGAGAGGATATTGATCCAGCCAGGTCAGAGGGGTCTCCTGGTATCTGACAGAGAGGATATTGATCCAGCCAGGTCAGAGGGGTCTCCTGGTATCTGACAGAGAGGATATTGATCCAGCTGGGTTAGAAGGGGTTTCCTGGTATCTGACAGAGAGGATATTGATCCAGCCAGGTCAGAGGGGTCTCCTCATATCTGACAGAGAGGATATTGATCCAGCCAGGTCAGAGGGGTCTCCTGGTATCTGACAGAGAGGATATTGATCTAGCCGGGTTAGTGGGGTCTCCTGGTATCTGACAGAGAGGATATTGATCCAGCCAGGTCAGAGGGGTCTCCTGGTATCTGTTAGAGAGGATATTGATCCAGCCAGGTCAGAGGGGTCTCCTGGTATCTGACAGAGAGGATATTGATCTAGCCGGGTTAGAAGGGTCTCCTGGTATCTGACAGAGAGGATATTGATCCAGCCAGGTCAGAGGGGTCTCCTGGTATCTGACAGAGAGGATATTGATCTAGCCGAGTTAGTGGGGTCTCCTGGTATCTGACAGAGAGGATATTGATCCAGCCAGGTCAGAGGGGTCTCCTGGTATCTGACAGAGAGGATATTGATCCAGCTGGGTTAGAGGAGTCTCCTGGTATCTGACAGAGAGGATATTGATCCAGCCAGGTCAGAGGGGTCTCCTCGTATCTGACAGAGAGGATATTGATCCAGCCAGGTCAGAGGGGTCTCCTGGTATCTGACAGAGAGGATATTGATCCAGCCAGGTCAGAGGGGTCTCCTGTGTGTGTGTGTGTGTGTGTGTGTGTGTGTGTGCGTGTGTGTGTGTGTGTGTGTGTGTGTGTGTGTGTGTGTGTGTGTGTGTGTGTGTGTGTGTGTGTGTGTGTGTGTGTGTGTGTGTGTGTGTGTGTGTATATATATCTGTGTGATTCCACTGATTTCTCTGACAGAGTAGAGGAGTGTGTCTTCATTCTAAGTGGCCAGGAGCATCCTCACTACTGAGTAAACCCATCCTGTATCCCAAATAGCATCCTACTTCCATAGGGCTCTGGTCAAACGTAATGCAATATGGAGGTAATAGAGTGATGTTTGGAACACACATCCAGTTTAATCCCACCTATGCTGCTTCAGTGTGTGAAGGGACTTTATAACTAAATCATATTATTTTCGATAGCTGCAGGGCAGGAAATAAAGTGAAAACAAGGTAAGCCTGATTTTATTCGTGCTCCGACTGATGAAGCAGCGGAGTTGACAGGGTTTAAACGTAAGGTTTAATTTTTAATAAACCATTTTATATGTGTCAATTCCAGTGTCACTATCATAAGGAATTCAATTCACATTAGCAATAGAAGACGGTGTGTGATTTGGAAGACATCTTTTTTTTTTACAGGTTATTCTCAGAGTTCAGGGGTCAGAGTTCAGGGGTCAGGGGTCAGGTTCCTGATTTATGGATCTTTTAAATGATTGATGATGAATTCTTATAACACTAATTTGTGGACATTAAAAAGGACATACTTGCTACACCAGGTATTCTACCAAAACGACATACTATGGTGCCCCTTGTGAGGAGCAGCGGTGGAAAAATGTACCCAAGTGTCATATTTGAGTAAAAATAAAGATACTGATTAAAATATGACTCAAGTAAAAGTCAGCCAGTAAAAACCTACTTGAGTAAAATACTAAAAGTATTTGGTTAAGTACTAAAGTATCAAAAGTGAATGTAATTTAAGAAAAATATGAAAGGAAAATTATAAATCATTTCTAAATCCTTATATTATGCAAACCAGAGAGCACAATTTCATATTTTTATTTACGGATTTATCTTCCAGAGTGAGACTTCCACAGCAGAGGCAGTAGGGATGACCAGTGGTGTTCACTTGTTAAGTGAATTTGACTTTTTTTTCTGTCTTACTAAGCATTCAAAATGTAACACGTACTTCTGGGTGTTTAGGGAAAATGTATGGAGTAAATTATTTTATTTCGGAATGTAGTGAAGTAAAAGTAAAAGTAAAAAAAAAAAGACCACTTAAGTAGTAATTTTTACTCTGACTCCTCTCTCAGACAGGACTCTGATCCCTCTATCAGACAGGACTCTGATCCCTCTCTCAGACAGGACTCTGATCCCTCTATCAGACAGGACTCTGATCCCTCTATCAGACAGGACTCTGATCCCTCTATCAGACAGGACTCTGATCCCTCTATCAGACAGGACTCTGATCCCTCTATCAGACAGGACTCTGATCCCTCTCTCAGACAGGACTCTGATCCCTCTATCAGACAGGACGCTGATCCCTCTATCAGACAGGACTCTGATCCCTCTATCAGACAGGACTCTGATCCCTCTCTCAGACAGGACTCTGATCCCTCTATCAGACAGGACTCTGATCCCTCTCTCAGACAGGACTCTGATCCCTCTATCAGACAGGACTCTGATCCCTCTATCAGACAGGACTCTGATCCCTCTATCAGACAGGACTCTGATCCCTCTCTCAGACAGGACTCTGATCCCTCTATCAGACAGGACTCTGATCCCTCTCTCAGACAGGACTCTGATCCCTCTATCAGACAGGACTCTGATCCCTCTATCAGACAGGACTCTGACTCCTCTACCAGACAGGACTCTGACTCCTCTCTCAGACAGGACTCTGACTCCTCTCTCAGACAGGACTCTCTCTCAGACAGGACTCTGATCCCTCTCTCAGACAGGACTCTGATCCCTCTATCAGAGAGGACTCTGATCCCTCTATCAGACAGTACTCTGATCCCTCTCTCAGACAGGACTCTGATCCCTCTCTCAGACAGGACTCTGATCCCTCTATCAGACAGGACTCTGACTCCTCTACCAGACATGACTCTGACTCCTCTCTCAGACACGACTCTGACTCCTCTATCAGACAGGACTCTTATCCCTCTATCAGACAGGACTCTTATCCCTCTCTCAGACAGGACTCTAACCCCTCTCTCAGACAGGACTCTAACTCCTCTCTCAGACAGGACTCTAACTCCTCTACCAGACAGGACTCTGATCCCTCTCTCAGACAGGACTCTGATCCCTCTATCAGACAGGACTCTGATCCCTCTCTCAGACAGGACTCTAACTCCTCTCTCAGACAGGACTCTGATCCCTCTATCAGACAGGACCCTGATCCCTCTCTCAGACAGGACTCTGATCCCTCTCTCAGAGAGGACTCTGATCCCTCTATCAGACAGGACTCTCTCTCAGACAGGACTCTGATCCCTCTATCAGACAGGACTCTGATCCCTCTATCAGACAGGACTCTCTCTCTGACAGGACTCTGATCCCTCTACCAGACAGGACTCTGATCCCTCTATCAGACAGGACTCTTATCCCTCTATCAGACAGGACTCTGATCCCTCTATCAGACAGGACTCTTATCCCTCTATCAGACAGGACTCTGATCCCTCTATCAGACAGGACTCTTTCTCAGACAGGACTCTGATCCCTCTACCAGACATGACTCTGATCCCTCTATCAGACAGGACTCTGATCCATCTATTAGACAGGACTCTTATCCCTCTATCAGACAGGACTCTGATCCCTCTATCAGACAGGACTATTTTTCAGACAGGACTCTGATCCCTCTACCAGACATGACTCTGATCCCTCTATCAGACAGGACTCTGATCCCTCTATTAGACAGGACTCTTATCCCTCTATCAGACAGGACTCTGATCCCTCTATCAGACAGGACTCTCTCTCAGACAGGACTCTGATCCCTCTACCAGACAGGACTCTGATCCCTCTATCAGACAGGACTCTGATCCCTCTATCAGACAGGACTCTTATCCCTCTATCAGACAGGACTCTTATCCCTCTATCAGACAGGACTCTCTCTCAGACAGGACTCTGACTCCTCTCTCAGACAGGACTCTGATCCCTCTCTCAGACAGGACTCTGAGCCCTCTATCAGACAGGACTCTGATCCCTCTATCAGACAGGACTCTCTCTCAGATAGGACTCTGACCCCTTTCTCAGACAGGACTCTAACCCCTCTCTCAGACAGGACTCTGACACCTCTCTCAGACCGGACTCTGACCCCACTCTCAGACAGTACTCTGACTCCTCTACCAGACAGGACTCGGATCCCTCTCTCAGACAGGACTCTGATTCCTCTATCAGACAGGACTCTCTCTCAGACAGGACTCTGACCCCTCTACCAGACAGGACTCTGACCCCTTTCTCAGACAGGACTCTGACCCCTCTCTCAGACAGGACTCTGATCCCTCTCTCAGACAGGACTCTGATCCCTCTCTCAGACAGGACTGACCCCTTTCTCAGACAGGACTCTGACCCCTCTATCAGACAGGACTCTGATCCCTCTCTCAGACAGGACTCTGATCCCTCTCTCAGACAGGATTCTCTCTCAAACAGGACTCTGATCCCTCTCTCAGACAAGACTCTGACCCCTAACTCAGACAGGACTCTGATCCCTCTCTCAGACAGGATTCTCTCTCAAACAGGACTCTGATCCCTCTCTCAGACAAGACTCTGACCCCTTTCTCAGACAGGACTCGGAGCCCTCTCTCACACAGGAATCTGACCCCTCTCCCAGACAGAACTCTCTCTCAGACAGAACTGATCAATCAGACAGGACTCTCTCTCAGACAGGACTCTGACCCCTCTCTCAGACAGGACACTGACCCCTCTCTCAGACAGGACTCTGTCCACTCTCTAAGACAGGACTCGGACCCCTGTACCAGACAGGACTCTGACCCCTGTACCAGACAGGACTCTGACCCCTGTACCAGACAGGACTCTCTACCAAACAGGACTCTGATCCCTCTACCAAACATGACTCTGATCCCTCTACCAGACAGGACTCTGATCTCTCTACCAGACAGGACTGATCCCTCTCTCTGACAGACTGATCCCTCTCTCTGACAGGACTCTGACCCGTATCCCAGACAGGACTCTGATCCATCTCCCAGACAGGACTCCTAGCTCTCTCTCAGACAGGACTCTCTACCAGACAGGACTCTGATCCCTCTCTCAGACAGGATTCTCTCTCAAACAGGACTCTGATCCCTCTCTCAGACAAGACTCTGACCCCTTTCTCAGACAGGACTCGGACCCCTCTCTCACACAGGACTCTGACCCCTCTCCCAGACAGAACTCTCTCTCAGACAGAACTGATCAATCAGACAGGACTCTCTCTCAGACAGGACTCTGACCCCTCTCTCAGACAGGACTCTGACCCCTCTCTTCGACATTACTCTGACCGCTCTCTCAGACAGGACTCTTACAATTTTCCCAGACAGGACACTGACCCGTCTCCCAGACAGGACTCCGACCCCTCTCTGACAGGACTCTGATCTCTCTCTCAGACAGGACTCTGGTCCCTCTCTCAGACCGGACTCTGACCGCTCTTTCAGACAGGACACTCTCTTTCAGACAGGACTCTCTCTCAGACAGGACCCTGATCCCTCTCTCAGACAGGACCCTGATCCCTCTCTCAGACAGGACTCTGATCCCTCTCTCAGACAGGACTCTGACCCCTCTCTCAGACAGGACTCTCTACCAGACAGGAATCTGACGTCTCTCTCAGACAGGACTCTGACCCGTCTCCCAGACAGAACTCTGACCCGTCTCCCAGACAGAACTCTGACCCCTCTCTGACAAGACTCTCTACCAGACAGTACTCTGATGTCTCTCAGACAGGACTCTGATCCCTCTACCAGACAGGACTCTGATCCCTCTACCAGACAGGACTCTGACCCCTCTCTCAGACAGGACTCTCTCTTTCAGACAGGACTCTCTCCGAGACAGGATTCTCTCTCAGACAGGACTCCGATCCCTCTCTCAGACAGGACTGATCCCTCTCTCAGACAGGACTCTGACCCCTCTCTCAGACAGGACTCTGACCCCTCTCTCAGACAGGACTCTCTACCAGACAGGACCCTGACCTCTCTACCAGACAGGACTCTGACCCCTCTCTCAGACAGGACTCTGACCCCTCTCTCAGACAGGACTCTCTACCAGACAGGACCCTGACCTCTCTACCAGACAGGACTCTGACCCCTCTCTCAGACAGGACTCTGACCCCTCTCTCAGACAGGACTCTGACCCCTCTCTCAGACAGGACTCTCTACCACACAGGACTCTGACCTCTCTACCAGACAGGACTCTGATCCCTCTACCAGACAGGATTCTCTCCCAGCTAGGACTCTGATTCCTCTCTCAGACAGGACTCTCGCAGACAGGACTGTGCCACTATAACAGGATTTGTGTGTATCCTATGTTGCCTGGACGAGCATCCAACCAGAACAATGTGAGGGAACATAAGGTGAGAAGGGACACTTGGGAAAAGTCCTTGACATGCCAGGCAAATGTCAGTGTGCTTTTAACCCGGCTCGACAGACAGAGGCCACACTCAGCGACAGATGCCAGCCGCCATCCGCCCGGCCAGCCAGACCACGTCCGATCCAGTGAAATGTCAATGGTTTTTAACCTCATTGAACAACAGCACAGCGTGTCCATTTGTGTATGATATTCAAGTAAATGTCAGGCGGCCTTTCACAGCCGTTCTGCCTCCCCAGAGAGATTTGGTGAGGGACAAGTCAACAGCGTCGGAGGTAGGTCACTCCACCCTGCACTTTAACACACAATATGTTGACAGCGGGAGTCAGCGAGTCAGGGGTAAAATATACAAACTGTGAATGTTTTATTGGAATTTCAGAGTAGATAATGGCTAGATGGATAGGTGAGGAAGGAGAGACCTGTCTCAACGGAATTTCACTTGACTAAATAAACCATCAAATTAAAGAAAATGGAATAATAAACAAAAGCAAACAGGCAAGAGATGTGGTATTGTGTGTTATGATACTATCATAGGTGAACTAAATGAGTATTGAGAGATATGGTATTATGTGTTATGATACTATCATAGGTGAACTAAATGAGTATTGAGAGATATGGTATTATGTGTTATGATACTATTATAGGTGAACTAAATGAGTATAAGGCCTGATGTAACAGTTAGTAGAATATATTATAAGGCCTGATGTAACAGTAGACTATATTATAAGGCCTGATGTAACAGTTAGTAGACTATATTATAAGGCCTGATGTAACAGTTAGTAGACTATATTATAAGGCCTGATGTAACAGTTAGTAGACTATATTATAAGGCCTGATGTAACAGTTAGTAGACTATATTATAAGGCCTGATGTAACAGTTAGTAAACTATATTATAAGGCCTGATGTAACAGTTAGTAAACTATATTATAAGGCCTGATGTAACAGTAAACTATATTATAAGGCCTGATGTAACAGTTAGTAGACTATATTATAAGGCCTGATGTAACAGTTAGTAAACTATATTATAAGGCCTGATGTAACAGTTAGTAGACTATATTATAAGGCCTGATGTAACAGTTAGTAGACTATATTATAAGGCCTGATGTAACACTTAGTAGACTATATTATAAGGCCTGATGTAACAGTTAGTAGACTATATTATAAGGCCTGATGTAACAGTTAGTAGACTATATTATAAGGCCTGATGTAACAGTTAGTAGACTATATTATAAGGCCTGATGTAACAGTTAGTAGACTATATTATAAGGCCTGATGTAACAGTTAGTAGACTATATTATAAGGCCTGATGTAACAGTTAGTAGACTATATTATAAGGCCTGATGTAACAGTTAGTAAACTATATTATAAGGCCTGATGTAACAGTAAACTATATTATAAGGCCTGATGTAACAGTAAACTATATTATAAGGCCTGATGTAACAGTTAGTAGACTATATTATAAGGCCTGATGTAACAGTTAGTAAACTATATTATAAGGCCTGATGTAACAGTTAGTAGACTATATTATAAGGCCTGATGTAACAGTTAGTAGACTATATTATAAGGCCTGATGTAACACTTAGTAGACTATATTATAAGGCCTGATGTAACAGTTAGTAGACTATATTATAAGGCCTGATGTAACAGTTAGTAGACTATATTATAAGGCCTGATGTAACAGTTAGTAGACTATATTATAAGGCCTGATGTAACAGTTAGTAGACTATATTATAAGGCCTGATGTAACAGTTAGTAGACTATATTATAAGGCCTGATGTAACAGTTAGTAGACTATATTATAAGGCCTGATGTAACAGTTAGTAGACTATATTATAAGGCCTGATGTAACAGTTAGTAGACTATATTATAAGGCCTGATGTAACAGTTAGTAGACTATATTATAAGGCCTGATGTAACAGTTAGTAGACTATATTATAAGGCCTGATGTAACAGTTAGTAGACTATATTATAAGGCCTGATGTAACAGTAGACTATATTATAAGGCCTGATGTAACAGTTAGTAGACTATATTATAATGCCTGATGTAACAGTTAGTAGACTATATTATAAGGCCTGATGTAACAGTAGACTATATTATAAGGCCTGATGTAACAGTAGACTATATTATAAGGCCTGATGTAACAGTAAACTATATTATAAGGCCTGATGTAACAGTTAGTAGACTATATTATAAGGCCTGATGTAACAGTAGACTATATTATAAGGCCTGATGTAACAGTAAACTATATTATAAGGCCTGATGTA
This sequence comes from Salvelinus alpinus, assembly GCF_045679555.1. Classification (NCBI taxonomy): domain Eukaryota; kingdom Metazoa; phylum Chordata; class Actinopteri; order Salmoniformes; family Salmonidae; genus Salvelinus; species Salvelinus alpinus. Next base: position 44,033,447 of record NC_092099.1, on the reverse strand, counting down.
ACAGTTAGTAGACTATATTATAAGGCCTGATGTAACAGTAGACTATATTATAAGGCCTGATGTAACAGTAGACTATATTATAAGGCCTGATGTAACAGTTAGCAGACTATATTATAAGGCCTGATATAACAGTAAACTATATTATAAGGCCTGATGTAACAGTTAGTAAACTATATTATAAGGCCTGATGTAACAGTTAGTAAACTATATTATAAGGCCTGATGTAACAGTTAGTAAACTATATTATAAGGCCTGATGTAACAGTTAGTAAACTATATTATAAGGCCTGATGTAACAGTTAGTAAACTATATTATAAGGCCTGATGTAACAGTTAGTAAACTATATTATAAGGCCTGATGTAACAGTTAGTAAACTATATTATAAGGCCTGATGTAACAGTTAGTAAACTATATTATAAGGCCTGATATAACAGTAAACTATATTATAAGGCCTGATGTAACAGTTAGTAAACTATATTATAAGGCCTGATGTAACAGTTAGCAGACTATATTATAAGGCCTGATATAACAGTAAACTATATTATAAGGCCTGATGTAACAGTTAGTAAACTATATTATAAGGCCTGATGTAACAGTTAGTAAACTATATTATAAGGCCTGATGTAACAGTTAGTAAACTATATTATAAGGCCTGATGTAACAGTTAGTAAACTATATTATAAGGCCTGATGTAACAGTTAGTAAACTATATTATAAGGCCTGATGTAACAGTTAGTAGTCTATATTACAAGGCCCTCTACTCTTGATGTAATTGTGGAAAATAAATGCATTTGTTTCCCCGTTTGATTCACCCTCTCTGTCGTGTAACACGTCTCTCCAGACCTAGAGGCATCCATGTTAAGAGAATGGCTGGATCATATTTCAGTCAGTGGTGGGAAAAGTACCCAATTGCCGTACTTGAGTAAAAGTAAAGATACCTTAATGGAAAATGACTCAAGTGAAAGTGAAAGTCACCCAGTAAAATACTACTTGTGTAAAAGTCTAAAAGTTTTGGGTTTTTAAATATACTTACGTATCAAAAGTCAAAATAAAAGTTTATTAATTTCACATTCCTTATGTTAAGCAAACAAGACAGCACGATATATATATTTTTTTAAATAGCCAGTTGCAAACTCCAACACTCAGACATAATTTACAAACGAAGCATTTGTGTTTAGTGAGTCCTCCAGATCAGAGGCAGTAGGGATGATCAGGGATGTTCTCTTGATAAGTACGTGAATTGGAAAATTTTCCTGTCCTGCTAAGCATTCTAAATGTAACGAGTACTTTTGTGTGTCAGGGAAAATGTATGAAGTAAAAAAAACATTATTTTCTTCAGGAATGTAGTGAAGTAAAAGTAAAAGTTGTCAAAAATAGAATTAGTACAGTAAAGTACAGATTCCCCAAAACAATACTTAAGTAGAAATACTTTAAAGTACTACTTAAGTACTTTACACCACTGACTTTAGTCCATACTAATGAACTGTTTTGAGGCCAGGTGAGGACATATTTTAGTGAGGTATGCCTTTTTCAAACACTAGTAGCTAACAGAGATTTTTAATGAATTTTTTTATATAACCTTTATTTAACTAGGCAAGCCAGTTAAGAACAAATTCTTATTTACAATGATGACCTACCGGGGAACAGTGGGTTAACTTTCTAGTTCAGGGGCAGAACGACAGATTTTTACCTTGTCAGCTCGGGAATTCAATGTAGCAACTTTTTGGGTTACCGGCCCAACGCTCTAACCACTAGGCTACCCTGCCACCCCAGGTAGCTTAGTGGTTGCTGTATGTTGTGGCTGGAGTTGAACTCAGATTCGATCCAGTCTTTATGATGTTGAATCCTTGTTATTTGGGCTATAGAGGCTGTATCAGGAGAATGTGTCTGTTGTTTGGTCTGTAGAGGCTGTATCAGGAGAATGTGTCCTGTTGTTTGGTCTGTAGAGGCTGTATCAGGAGAATATGTCCTGTTGTTTGGTCTGTAGAGGCTGTATCAGGAGAATGTGTCTGTTGTTTGGGCTATAGTGTCACGATCGTGTGGAGGAGAGACGGACCAAAACGCAGCATGAGGAAAATAAGCCATCTTCTTTTAATTAAACGAACGAAGATGAACATGAAACGAAAACACTATTACAAACAAACAAAACAACAAATGATCGTGAAGCTAAATAACGCAAGTGCACAGACAAGCAACAAACGTTAAACAAGACAACTACCCACAAAAGCCTACTGCCTATGGCTACCTTAAATATGGCTCCCAATCAGAGACAAATGAATGACAGCTGTCTCTGATTGAGACCCAATCTAGGCAGCCATAGACATAACTAGACAACCTAACAATACTCTATCCCATACACATACAACACCCATAGACTAACCAAAACACACACAACATACAATGCCCACCCCAACTCACGCCCTGACCAACTAAACATAATCAAAATAACATAAAAATAGGTCAGGAACGTGACATATAGAGGCTGTATCCGGAGAATATGTCCTGTTGTTTGGGCTATAGAGGCTGTATCAGGAAAATATGTCCTGTTGTTTGGTCTGTAGAGGCTGTATCACTGAGGAGAGATATCAGTTAACGCAGAGAGCAGACAATGTCATGGCCTCAGTCTGTGCCTCTGGTGTTGTGTTTCAGCACACTGCTCTTGTGTCTTTAGCAGAAAACACAGCAGACACTAACACACTGGTATCCATCAATACAATAGATATTCTCAAGCAAGGTTAGGCTACATTTAAGATAGTATTACTGTTATGTCGGTTACAGTAATAATGTAACCAGTTGAAACCATGGCATCCCCTTATATCAGTGATAGACTTCCATGAGAAAGATTTTAGTAGATGGAAATCGGGATCCTCTGGCAGATAAATGCAAAATGTACAGAATTAAATGTGATACAGTCCCTTTGGACTAGCTGTCTTTTTTTTTTTTTACTTAAACACAAATCATTATTCCGATACTGGATTTGAGCTATAAACAAATGGCAGAAATGAAGAACGTGCAAAATGTAATAGTAACAAATGAAAAAAATATACTTATCTGATTACACTTCTACAATTCTCAGATTTTTACTAAACATTTGTCAAAGAGATTTAGCAATGACGGTCGTCTGGCTCATTCACACAGTGTTGTTTGAAAGTCAATGCTGTGGATACACACACTTGGACCAGTGTTGCGGTCAGGCGGGGGCATTGTACTGAGTCTGAGCTGTAACAACAGAATAGATGAGGAAGAAAAGGAGAGGAAGTTACTGTACCTCACCGTGACTGGCTCACTGGCTCTGACAGCACAAACCAACGATACAGAACACGATTAAACTACTGTCCTGCTTCAGACAGATATCTCCTGGTATAACAATAACTACTGTCATGCTTCAGACAGATATATTCTGCTATAACAATAACTACTGTCCTGCTTCAGACAGATATCTCCTGGTATAACAATAACTACTGTCCTGCTTCAGACAGATATCTCCTGGTATAACAATAACTACTGTCCTGCTTCAGACAGATATCTCCTGCTATAACAATAACTACTGTCCTGCTTCAGACAGATATCTCCTGCTATAACAATAACTACTGTCCTGCTTCAGACAGATATCTCCTGGTATAACAATAACTACTGTCATGCTTCAGACAGATATCTCCTGGTATAACAATAACTACTGTCTTGCTTCAGACAGATATCTCCTGGTATAACAATAACTACTGTCTTGCTTCAGACAGATATCTCCTGGTATAACAATAACTACTGTCTTGCTTCAGACAGATATCTCCTGGTATAACAATAACTACTGTCCTGCTTCAGACAGATATCTCCTGGTATAACAATAACTACTGTCCTGCTTCAGACAGATATCTCCTGGTATAACAATAACTACTGTCCTGCTTCAGACAGATATATTCTGCTATAACAATAACTACTGTCCTGCTTCAGACAGATATCTCCTGGTATAACAATAACTACTGTCCTGCTTCAGACAGATATCTCCTGCTATAACAATAACTACTGTCCTGCTTCAGACAGATATCTCCTGGTATAACAATAACTACTGTCCTGCTTCAGACAGATATCTCCTGGTATAACAATGACTACTGTCCTGCTTCAGACAGATATCTCCTGGTATAACAATAACTACTGTCCTGCTTCAGACAGATATCTCCTGGTATAACAATGACTACTGTCCTGCTTCAGACAGATATCTCCTGCTATAACAATAACTACTGTCCTGCTTCAGACAGATATCTCCTGGTATAACAATAACTACTGTCCTGCTTCAGACAGATATCTCCTGCTATAACAATAACTACTGTCCTGCTTCAGACAGATATCTCCTGGTATAACAATAACTACTGTCCTGCTTCAGACAGATACCTCCTGGTATAACAATAACTACTGTCCTGCTTCAGACAGATATCTCCTGGTATAACAATAACTACTGTCCTGCTTCAGACAGATATCTCCTGGTATAACAATAACTACTGTCCTGCTTCAGACAGAAATCTCCTGCTATAACAATAACTACTGTCTTGCTTCAGACAGATATCTCCTGGTATAACAATAACTACTGTCCTGCTTCAGACAGATATCTCCTGCTATAACAATAACTACTGTCCTGCTTCAGACAGATATCTCCTGGTATAACAATAACTACTGTCCTGCTTCAGACAGATATATTCTGCTATAACAATAACTACTGTCCTGCTTCAGACAGATATCTCCTGGTATAACAATAACTACTGTCCTGCTTCAGACAGATATCTCCTGCTATAACAATAACTACTGTCCTGCTTCAGACAGATATCTCCTGGTATAACAATAACTACTGTCCTGCTTCAGACAGATATCTCCTGGTATAACAATGACTACTGTCCTGCTTCAGACAGATATCTCCTGCTATAACAATAACTACTGTCCTGCTTCAGACAGATATCTCCTGGTATAACAATAACTACTGTCCTGCTTCAGACAGATATCTCCTGGTATAACAATAACTACTGTCCTGCTTCAGACAGATATCTCCTGGTATAACAATAACTACTGTCCTGCTTCAGACAGATATCTCCTGCTATAACAATAACTACTGTCCTGCTTCAGACAGATATCTCCTGGTATAACAATAACTACTGTCCTGCTTCAGACAGATACCTCCTGGTATAACAATAACTACTGTCCTGCTTCAGACAGATATCTCCTGGTATAACAATAACTACTGTCCTGCTTCAGACAGATATCTCCTGGTATAACAATAACTACTGTCCTGCTTCAGACAGAAATCTCCTGCTATAACAATAACTACTGTCTTGCTTCAGACAGATATCTCCTGGTATAACAATAACTACTGTCCTGCTTCAGACAGATATCTCCTGCTATAACAATAACTACTGTCCTGCTTCAGACAGATATCTCCTGGTATAACAATAACTACTGTCCTGCTTCAGACAGATATCTCCTGGTATAACAATAACTACTGTCCTGCTTCAGACAGATATCTCCTGGTATAACAATAACTACTGTCCTGCTTCAGACAGATATCTCCTGCTATAACAATAACTACTGTCCTGCTTCAGACAGATATCTCCTGGTATAACAATGACTACTGTCCTGCTTCAGACAGATATCTCCTGCTATAACAATAACTACTGTCCTGCTTCAGACAGATATCTCCTGGTATAACAATAACTACTGTCCTGCTTCAGACAGATATCTCCTGGTATAACAATAACTACTGTCCTGCTTCAGACAGATATCTCCTGGTATAACAATAACTACTGTCCTGCTTCAGACAGATATCTCCTGGTATAACAATAACTACTGTCCTGCTTCAGACATATATATTCTGCTATAACAATAACTACTGTCCTGCTTCAGACAGATATCTCCTGGTATAACAATGACTACTGTCCTGCTTCAGACAGATATCTCCTGCTATAACAATAACTACTGTCCTGCTTCAGACAGATATCTCCTGGTATAACAATAACTACTGTCCTGCTTCAGACAGATACCTCCTGGTATATTAATAACTACTGTCCTGCTTCAGACAGATATCTCCTGGTATAACAATAACTACGGTCCTGCTTCAGACAGATATCTCCTGGTATAACAATAACTACTGTCCTGCTTCAGACAGAAATCTCCTGCTATAACAATAACTACTGTCTTGCTTCAGACAGATATCTCCTGGTATAACAATAACTACTGTCCTGCTTCAGACAGATATCTCCTGCTATAACAATAACTACTGTCCTGCTTCAGACAGATATCTCCTGCTATAACAATAACTACTGTCCTGCTTCAGACAGATATCTCCTGCTATAACAATAACTACTGTCCTGCTTCAGACAGATATCTCCTGGTATAACAATAACTACTGTCATGCTTCAGACAGATATCTCCTGGTATAACAATAACTACTGTCTTGCTTCAGACAGATATCTCCTGGTATAACAATAACTACTGTCTTGCTTCAGACAGATATCTCCTGCTATAACAATAACTACTGTCCTGCTTCAGACAGATATCTCCTGCTATAACAATAACTACTGTCCTGCTTCAGACAGATATATTCTGCTATAACAATAACTACTGTCCTGCTTCAGACAGATATCTCCTGCTATAACAATAACTACTGTCCTGCTTCAGACAGATATCTCCTGCTATAACAATAACTACTGTCCTGCTTCAGACAGATATCTCCTGGTATAACAATAACTACTGTCCTGCTTCAGACAGATATCTCCTGGTATAACAATGACTACTGTCCTGCTTCAGACAGATATCTCCTGCTATAACAATAACTACTGTCCTGCTTCAGACAGATATCTCCTGGTATAACAATAACTACTGTCCTGCTTCAGACAGATATATTCTGCTATAACAATAACTACTGTCCTGCTTCAGACAGATATCTCCTGGTATAACAATGACTACTGTCCTGCTTCAGACAGATATCTCCTGGTATAACAATAACTACTGTCCTGCTTCAGACAGATACCTCCTGGTATAACAATAACTACTGTCCTGCTTCAGACAGATATCTCCTGGTATAACAATAACTACGGTCCTGCTTCAGACAGATATCTCCTGGTATAACAATAACTACTGTCCTGCTTCAGACAGAAATCTCCTGCTATAACAATAACTACTGTCCTGCTTCAGACAGATATCTCCTGGTATAACAATAACTACTGTCCTGCTTCAGACAGAAATCTCCTGCTATAACAATAACTACTGTCTTGCTTCAGACAGATATCTCCTGGTATAACAATAACTACTGTCCTGCTTCAGACAGATATCTCCTGCTATAACAATAACTACTGTCCTGCTTCAGACAGATATCTCCTGGTATAACAATAACTACTGTCCTGCTTCAGACAGATATCTCCTGGTATAACAATAACTACTGTCCTGCTTCAGACAGATATCTCCTGGTATAACAATAACTACTGTCCTGCTTCAGACAGATATCTCCTGCTATAACAATAACTACTGTCCTGCTTCAGACAGATATCTCCTGCTATAACAATAACTACTGTCCTGCTTCAGACAGATATCTCCTGGTATAACAATAACTACTGTCATGCTTCAGACAGATATCTCTTGGTATAACAATAACTACTGTCTTGCTTCAGACAGATATCTCCTGGTATAACAATAACTACTGTCCTGCTTCAGACAGATATCTCCTGGTATAACAATAACTACTGTCCTGCTTCAGACAGATATCTCCTGGTATAACAATAACTACTGTCCTGCTTCAGACAGATATATTCTGCTATAACAATAACTACTGTCCTGCTTCAGACAGATATCTCCTGGTATAACAATGACTACTGTCCTGCTTCAGACAGATATCTCCTGCTATAACAATAACTACTGTCCTGCTTCAGACAGATATCTCCTGGTATAACAATAACTACTGTCCTGCTTCAGACAGATATCTCCTGGTATAACAATGACTACTGTCCTGCTTCAGACAGATATCTCCTGCTATAACAATAACTACTGTCCTGCTTCAGACAGATATCTCCTGGTATAACAATAACTACTGTCCTGCTTCAGACAGATATCTCCTGGTATAACAATAACTACTGTCCTGCTTCAGACAGATATCTCCTGGTATAACAATAACTACTGTCCTGCTTCAGACAGATATCTCCTGCTATAACAATAACTACTGTCCTGCTTCAGACAGATATCTCCTGGTATAACAATAACTACTGTCCTGCTTCAGACAGATACCTCCTGGTATAATAATAACTACTGTCCTGCTTCAGACAGATATCTCCTGGTATAACAATAACTACGGTCCTGCTTCAGACAGATATCTCCTGGTATAACAATAACTACTGTCCTGCTTCAGACAGAAATCTCCTGCTATAACAATAACTACTGTCTTGCTTCAGACAGATATCTCCTGGTATAACAATAACTACTGTCCTGCTTCAGACAGATATCTCCTGCTATAACAATAACTACTGTCCTGCTTCAGACAGATATCTCCTGCTATAACAATAACTACTGTCCTGCTTCAGACAGATATCTCCTGCTATAACAATAACTACTGTCCTGCTTCAGACAGATATCTCCTGGTATAACAATAACTACTGTCATGCTTCAGACAGATATCTCCTGGTATAACAATAACTACTGTCTTGCTTCAGACAGATATCTCCTGGTATAACAATAACTACTGTCCTGCTTCAGACAGATATCTCCTGCTATAACAATAACTACTGTCCTGCTTCAGACAGATATCTCCTGGTATAACAATAACTACTGTCCTGCTTCAGACAGATATATTCTGCTATAACAATAACTACTGTCCTGCTTCAGACAGATATCTCCTGGTATAACAATGACTACTGTCCTGCTTCAGACAGATATCTCCTGCTATAACAATAACTACTGTCCTGCTTCAGACAGATATCTCCTGGTATAACAATAACTACTGTCCTGCTTCAGACAGATATCTCCTGGTATAACAATGACTACTGTCCTGCTTCAGACAGATATCTCCTGCTATAACAATAACTACTGTCCTGCTTCAGACAGATATCTCCTGGTATAACAATAACTACTGTCCTGCTTCAGACAGATATCTCCTGGTATAACAATAACTACTGTCCTGCTTCAGACAGATATCTCCTGCTATAACAATAACTACTGTCCTGCTTCAGACAGATATCTCCTGGTATAACAATAACTACTGTCCTGCTTCAGACAGATACCTCCTGGTATAACAATAACTACTGTCCTGCTTCAGACAGATATCTCCTGGTATAACAATAACTACGGTCCTGCTTCAGACAGATATCTCCTGGTATAACAATAACTACTGTCCTGCTTCAGACAGAAATCTCCTGCTATAACAATAACTACTGTCTTGCTTCAGACAGATATCTCCTGGTATAACAATAACTACTGTCCTGCTTCAGACAGATATCTCCTGCTATAACAATAACTACTGTCCTGCTTCAGACAGATATCTCCTGGTATAACAATAACTACTGTCCTGCTTCAGACAGATATCTCCTGGTATAACAATAACTACTGTCCTGCTTCAGACAGATATCTCCTGCTATAACAATAACTACTGTCCTGCTTCAGACAGATATCTCCTGGTATAACAATAACTACTGTCCTGCTTCAGACAGATATCTCCTGCTATAACAATAACTACTGTCCTGCTTCATACAGATATCTCCTGCTATAACAATAACTACTGTCATGCTTCAGACAGATATCTCCTGGTATAACAATAACTACTGTCCTGCTTCAGACAGATATCTCCTGGTATAACAATAACTACTGTCCTGCTTCAGACAGATATCTCCTGGTATAACAATAACTACTGTCCTGCTTCAGACAGATATCTCCTGGTATAACAATAACTACTGTCCTGCTTCAGACAGATATCTCCTGGTATAACAATAACTACTGTCCTGCTTCAGACAGATATCTCCTGCTATAACAATAACTACTGTCCTGCTTCATACAGATATCTCTTGGTATAACAATAACTACTGTCCTGCTTCAGACAGATATCTCCTGCTATAACATTAACTACTGTCCTGCTTCATACAGATATCTCCTGGTATAACAATAACTACTGTCCTGCTTCAGACAGATATCTCCTGCTATAACAATAACTACTGTCCTGCTTCAGACAGATATCTCCTGGTATAACAATAACTACTGTCCTGCTTCAGACAGATATCTCCTGGTATAACAATAACTACTGTCCTGCTTCAGACAGATATCTCCTGGTATAACAATAACTACTGTCCTGCTTCAGACAGATATCTCCTGCTATAACAATAACTACTGTCCTGCTTCATACAGATATCTCCTGGTATAACAATAACTACTGTCCTGCTTCAGACAGATATCTCCTGGTATAACAATAACTACTGTCCTGCTTCAGACAGAAATCTCCTGCTATAACAATAACTACTGTCTTGCTTCAGACAGATATCTCCTGGTATAACAATAACTACTGTCCTGCTTCAGACAGATATCTCCTGCTATAACAATAACTACTGTCCTGCTTCAGACAGATATCTCCTGGTATAACAATAACTACTGTCCTGCTTCAGACAGATATCTCCTGGTATAACAATAACTACTGTCCTGCTTCAGACAGATATCTCCTGCTATAACAATAACTACTGTCTTGCTTCAGACAGATATCTCCTTGTATAACAATAACTACTGTCCTGCTTCAGACAGATATCTCCTGGTATAACAATAACTTCTGTCCTGCTTCAGACAGATATCTCCTGGTATAACAATAACTACTGTCCTGCTTCAGACAGATATCTCCTGGTATAACAATAACTACTGTCCTGCTTCAGACAGATATCTCCTGCTATAACAATAACTACTGTCCTGCTTCAGACAGATATCTCCTGGTATAACAATAACTACTGTCCTGCTTCAGACAGATATCTCCTGCTATAACAATAACTACTGTCCTGCTTCATACAGATATCTCCTGGTATAACAATAACTACTGTCCTGCTTCAGACAGATATCTCCTGCTATAACAATAACTACTGTCCTGCTTCATACAGATATCTCCTGGTATAACAATAACTACTGTCCTGCTTCAGACAGATATCTCCTGGTATAACAATAACTACTGTCTTGCTTCAGACAGATATCTCCTGCTATAACAATAACTACTGTCCTGCTTCAGACAGATATCTCCTGCTATAACAATAACAACTGTCCTGTCCTGCTTCAAACAGATATCTCCTGCTATAACAATAATGAAAGGAAATACGAAAAGAGCATGAGGAAGAAGACAGTGGTGATCAGATATGGTCAAATTGAATGTCTTGTTTTTAGTGCAGTGAGGGCGTGATACAGGTGAAATGCATTCTGCTAACACAAATACTACTCCATAGTGGATCTGTGATCTGTTTACTAGGGACTGAACAAAAAGGTCATATCAAAATCAGACATCTGACATGCTGATGCCAAGAGTGTTCTGTGTGTTCATGGTCAGTAATCTTTGAGAATGTTCATTCACACCCTTTCTAAAGCATTCTTTAATGACACACTCCTTAGTCAGCGACTCAGTCGACCGTACAGCGGGTCACGTTTAACAGGGTGTAGGAACAAGGGAAAGCACTTGAAAACCCATTCACATAAAATTATCACTCAACTGTGATGTTAGGCTACACAGGATGGATTTTAATTGCTAAAACACCTCTCCTCTTCTCCCTGACCCAGAGAGATGTGTAAACAAATCACATTCCAGTTCAGAGAAGAAACACCACTAGCATTTGATATGAGCGTGGCATTTCTCTGATATAATATTCTGTATTCCATCGTGAATGCGTACTATTACAATTGTCTTATTAGGTTCAACACTTCCTATAATACTACAAAGGTCAAAGTATAATGACTGTTGTTACTCATTATGAGGAAATCTTATAAAAAATGTCCTTGACATATTCAAACCCAGCTGCGTATCAAACAATTGTTATTTATGTGAATGATTATACCACAGACTACACTCTGAGAAACAAAGGTGCAATCTAGAACCTAAAAGGGTTCTTCGGCTGTCCCAAGAGGATCACTCTTTGATGAACCCTTTTTGGTTCCAGGTTAGAACCCTTTTAGATTCTATGTAGAATCGTTTCCACGGAGGGTTCTACCTGGAACCAAAACGGGTTCTCCTATGGGGACAGCCGAAGAACCCTTTTGGAAGCTTTTTTTCCCCTAAGAGAGTACAGGAACCCTCTCTGTGGCTCGTTTTGATGGTCCCTTGATCCAGATAAGAACAACACGCCTGGAAAATAGGAGTCAGATGAAAACAACGAAAATATGACCAGCAGATACTGTATTGGTCAGAGACCAGAAAGAATGAGACATTGGACATTTGCCAACACACAACGTCATGGAACAACCCAAACTTACGTAGAAACAGGAAAGACGAGTATCTGAAGAAACCAGGTTGATATGCTCTATTTCTACTTGATAATTACCACAGCTGCATGGCCTACATTCAGGAAACAGGAAACAGGATAGACTTAGAAGTGACCAGTAATAAACTAGTTCTGAACATCTCTAAATCTAAGAACATTGTATTTGGTACAAATCATTCCCTAAGTTCTAGACCTCAGCTGAATGTGGTAATGAATGGTGTGGCTGTTGAACAAGTTGAGGGGACTAAATTACTTGGTGTTACCTTAGATTGTAAACGGTCATGGTCAAAACATAGAGAATCAATGATTGTAAATATGGGGAGAGGTCTGTTTGTAATAAAGAGATGCTCTGATTTTTTGACACCACATTGTCCAGTCACATGGTCAGGTGTTGCAAAGAAGGACCAGGAAAAAGCTGCATCTGTCTCAGAACAGAGCGACACCTTTTGCTCTGACTTTAATCAGAGGCTAATATCAATACTATGCATGCCAGTCTCTCTTGGATAAAAGTAGAGGAGAGACTGACTGACTGCAACTCTTCTTGTTTTTATAAGAAATATTAGTGTGTAAGAAAATTCAAAATTGTTTGCATAGTCAACTTACATACAGCTCTGACACACACACACTTATCCCACCAGACATGCCACCAGGGGTCTTTTCACCGTCCCCAAATCCAGAACAAATTCAAGAAAACGTACAGTATTATATTGAGCCATGATCGCATGGAACTCCCTTCCATCTCAGATTGCTCAAGTGAATAGCAAACCTGGTTTGGAAAAGCAACACCTCACGACACAACACTCCCCTATTGGACCTAGATATTTTGTGTCCATCTACTGGTATATAGGCTATGTGTGACGTTGTAGTTCTGTATGTAGTTCTGTCCTTGAGCTGTTCTTGTCTATTAATGTTCTCTATTATGTCATGTTCCATGTTTTGTGCAGATCCCAGGAAGAGTAGCTGCTGCAATTTTTACAGATATTAAGATGTTCCTAATGAAATGCCGAATACCAGAAGATGTGTTGATGCAATGTCATAGTCTTCTCCTTAGTTGGAGCACAGGTAGTTGGTTCTGAACTCAGCAAAAAAGAAGAAACGTCCCTTTTTCAGGACCCTGTCTTTCAAAGATAATTAGTAAAAATCCAAGTAACTTCGCAGATCTTCATTCTGAAGGGTTTAAACACTGTTTCCCATGCTTGTTTAATGAACCATAAACAATTAGTGAACATGCACCTGTGGAACACTAACAGCTTACAGGCAATTAAGGTTACAGTTATGAAAACTTAGGACATTAAAGAGGCCTTTCTACTGACTCTGAAAAACACCAAAAAGAAAGATGCCCAGGGTCCCTGCTCATCTGCATGAACGTGCCTTAGGCATGTTGCAAGGAGGCATGAGGACTGCAGATGTGGCCAAGGCAATAAATTGCAATGTCCGTACTGTGAGACACCTAAGAAAGCGCTACAGGGAGACAGGACGGACAGCTGATCGTTCTCGCAGTGGCAGACCACGTGTAACAACACCTGCACAGGATCGGTACATCCAAACATCACACCTGCGGGACAGGTACAGGATGGCAACAGCAACTGCCGAGTTACACCAGGAACGCACAATCCCTCCATCAGTGCTCAGACTGTCCGCCTAGGCTGAGAGAGGCGGGACTGAGGGCTTGTAGGCCTGTTGTAAGGCAGGTCCTCACTAGACATCACTGGCAACAACGGGCACAAACCCACCGTCATTGGACAAGACAGGACTGGCAAAATGTGCTCTTCACTGACGAGTGCGGTTTTGTCTCACCAGGGGTGATGGTCGGATTCGCGTTTATTATCGAAGGAATGAGCTTTACACCGAGGCCTGTACTCTGGAGCAGGATCGATTTGGAGGTGGAGGGTCCATCATGGCCTGGGGCGGTGTGTCACAGCATCATCAGACTGAGCTTGTTGTCATTGCAGGCAATCTCAATGCTGTGCGTAACAGGGAAGACATCCTCCTCCATCATGTGGTACCTGTCCCGCAGGCTCATCCTGACATGACCCTCCAGCATGACAATGCCACCAGCCATACTGCTCGTTCTGTGTGTGATTTCCTGCAAGACAGGAATGTCAGTGTTCTGCCATGGCCAGAGAAGAGCCTGGATCTCAATCCCATTGAGCACGTCTGGGACCTGTTGGATCGGCGGGTGAGGGCTAGGGCCATTCCCCCCAGAAATGTCCGGGAACTTGCAGGTGCCTTGGTGAAAGAGTTGGGTAACATCTCACTGCAAGAACTGGCAAATCTGGTACAGTCCATGAGGAGGAGATGCACTGCAGTACTTAATGCAGCTGGTGGCCACACCAGATACTGACTGTTACTTTTGATTCTGACCCCCCCTTTGTTCAGGGTCACATTAATTCATTTCTGTTAGTCACATGTCTGTGGAACTTGTTCAGTTTATGTCTCAGTTGTTGAACCTTGTTATGTTCATACAAATATTTACACGTTAACTTTGCTGAAAATAAACGCAGTTGACAGTGAGAGAACGTTTCTTTTTTAGCTGAGATTAGTAAGGAAAGACTGCTTGTTTATGAGTGAAAACTAAAATCATGAAGTAGACCTGCTTATATAGGGCAAAATCAATTTGCATAGCTTTCCAGCAGAATCATCTTTGATCTTCTCAGTCAACGTTCTTCTTTGTGATCTCAACTCTCTATATTTATTTAATATGGTCCCTAGACTGGATTTTTATCCCTAGACTGAATTTGACTACCGACCCCTCGATGCCACTACATTCAGTTAATACTGGCAGTTATTACTTTACGGGTTCAGCCATGCACCGTGTCCCACACAGGCAATCAAACTGTAAACAAACCCTGGGAGAGATAATTAAAATACCTTCACAGGGAAGCAGAGCAGTTCTGACCTGATCCCATCAACAGCAGCATATCAACTGTTGTGATGTCTCCTGTCCCCTGAGTCAGCCCTGACCTGATCCCATCAACAGCAGCATATCAACTGTTGTGATGTCTCCTGTCCCCTGAGTCAGCCCTGACCGGATCCCATCAACAGCAGTATATCAACTGTTGTGACGTCTCCTGTCCCCTGAGTCAGGTTGGTGAGGCTGGTGCTGGCCCCTGTCCCCTGAGTCAGCCCTAACCGGATCCCATCAACAGCAGTATATCAACTGTTGTGCTGTCCCCTGTCCCCTGAGTCAGCCCTGACCTGACCTGACCTGATCCCATCAACAGCAGCATATCAACTGTTGTGACGTCTCCTGTCCCCTGAGTCAGGTTGGTGAGGCTGGTGCTGGCCCCTGTCCCCTGAGTCAGCCCTAACCTGATCCCATCAACAGCAGTATATCAACTGTTGTGACGTCTCCTGTCCCCTGAGTCAGGTTGGTGAGGCTGGTGCTGGCCCCTGTCCCCTGAGTCAGCCCTAAACTGATCCCATCAACAGCAGTATATCAACTGTTGTGACGTATCCTGTACCCTGAGTCAGGTTGGTGAGGCTGGTGCTGTCCCCTGTCCCTTGAGTCAGCCCTGACCTGATCCCATCAACAGCAGCATATCAACTGTTGTGACGTCTCCTGTCCCCTGAGCCAGGTTGGTGAGGCTGGTGCTGTCCCCTGTCCCCTGAGTCAGCCCTAAACTGATCCCATCAACAGCAGCATATCAACTGTTGTGACTGTTGTGACAGCTGGTGCTGTCTCCTGTCCCCTGTGTCAGGCTGGTGCTGTCTCCTGTCCACTGTGTCAGGCTGGTGCTTTCTCCTGTCCCCTGTGTCAGGCTGGTGCTGTCTCCTGTCCCCTGTGTCAGGCTGGTGCTTTCTCCTGTCCCCTGTGTTAGGCTGGTGCTTTCTCCTGTCCCCTGTGTCAGGCTGGTGCTGTCTCCTGTCCCCTGTGTCAGGCTGGTGCTGTCTCCTGTCCGCTGTGTTAGGCTGATGCTGTCTCCTGTTCTCTGTGTCAGGCTGGTGCTGTCTCCTGTCCACTGTGTCAGGCTGGTGCTGTCTCCTGTCCCCTGTGTCAGACTGGTGCTTTCTCCTGTCCCCTGTGTCAGGCTGGTGCTTTCTCCTGTCCCCTGTGTCAGGCTGGTGCTGTCTCCTGTCCGCTGTGTCAGGCTGGTGCTTTCTCCTGTCCCCTGTGTCAGGCTGGTGCTTTCTCCTGTCCCCTGTGTCAGGCTGGTGCTGTCTCCTGTCCCCTGTGTCAGGCTGGTGCTGTCTCCTGTCCCCTGTGTCAGGCTGGTGCTTTCTCCTGTCCCCTGTGTCAGGCTGGTGCTTTCTCCTGTCCCCTGTGTCAGGCTGGTGCTGTCTCCTGTCCCCTGTGTCAGGCTGGTGCTGTCTCCTGTCCGCTGTGTTAGGCTGGTGCTGTCTCCTGTTCTCTGTGTCAGGCTGGTGCTGTCTCCTGTCCACTGTGTCAGGCTGGTGCTGTCTCCTGTCCCCTGTGTCAGGCTGGTGCTATCTCATGTCCACTGTGTCAGGCTGGTGCTGTCTCCTATCCCCTGTGTCAGGCTGGTGCTGTCTCCTGTCCCCTGTGTCAGGCTGGTGCTGTCTCCCGTCCCCTGTGTCAGGCTGGTGCTGTCTCCTGTTCCCTGTGTCAGGCTGGTGCTGTCTCCTGTCCCCTGTGTTAGGATGGTGCTGTCTCCTGTCCCCTGTGTCAGGCTGGTGCTTTCTCCTGTCCCCTGTGTCAGGCTGGTGCTGTCTCCTGTCCACTGTGTCAGGCTGGTGCTGTCTCCTGTCCCCTGTGTCAGGCTGGTGCTGTCTCCTGTCCACTGTGTCAGACTGGTGCTGTCTCCTGTCCACTGTGTCAGGCTGGTGCTGTCTCCTGTCCCCTGTGTTAGACTGGTGCTGTCTCCTGTCCCCTATGTCAGACTGGTGCTGTCTCCTGTCCACTGTGTCAGACTGGTGCTTTCTCCTGTCCTACTGTGTCAGGCTGGTGCTTTCTCCTGTCCACTGTGTCAGGCTGGTGCTGTCTCCTGTCCTACTGTGTCAGGCTGGTGCTGTCTCCTGTCCACTGTGTCAGGCTGGTGCTTTCTCCTGTCCTACTGTGTCAGGCTGGTGCTGTCTCCTGTCCTACTGTGTCAGGCTGGTGCTGTCTTCTGTCCTACTGTGTCAGGCTGGTGCTGTCTTCTGTCCTACTGTGTCAGACCGGTGCTGTCTCCTGTCCCCTGTGTCAGGCCGGTGCTATCTCCTGTCCCCTGTGTTAGGCTGGTGCTGTCTCCTGTCCCCTGTGTCAGGCTGGTGCTGTCTCTTGTCCTACTGTGTCAGGCTGGTGCTGTCTCCTGTCCACTGTGTCAGGCTGGTGCTGTCTCCTGTCCCCTGTGTCAGGCTGGTGCTGTCTCCTGTCCCCTGTGTCAGGCTGGTGCTGTCTCCTGTCCACTGTGTCAGGCTGGTGCTGTCTCCTGTCCCCTGTGTCAGGCTGGTGCTGTCTCCTGTCCCCTGTGTCAGGCTGGTGCTGTCTCTTGTCCTACTGTGTCAGGCTGGTGCTGTCTCCTGTCCACTGTGTCAGGCTGGTGCTGTCTCCTGTCCCCTGTGTCAGGCTGGTGCTGTCTCCTGTCCCCTGTGTCAGGCTGGTGCTGTCTCCTGTCCACTGTGTCAGGCTGGTGCTGTCTCCTGTCCCCTGTGTCAGGCTGGTGCTGTCTCCTGTCCCCTGTGTCAGCTTGGGAATGGGCTTTTTTCTGGGAGATCCATATCATTGGATTTATTTTTTATTTTTAACCCACAGAGGTTTACAGACCAACCTGCTCTCTTGAGTTGATGTTGCAGACAGCTGTAGTCATTTAAATGTAGAAAATAATTGGTTTGGTTAATCATGAAGAAACAACAGATATTCTTTTAATAAATTACGACATTATTGGACGTGATTTAACTAGTCACATATGTCACTTTCTTTCCTCTTGAGCTGACAGTTTGACATGTGAAAATCACATAGCTGTTGTCACAAGTTAAGCCTAAATTTCATACGTAAAACCACATTTTCGCATGTATTACATTTCGAGTTCACATGTTAACACCACCTTTTCACGTGAGAATAATAACATATTTTCACCTCACATGTGGATTGAGGTTTTGCATGTTAAAAAGTTTCATTGATGTGAAAATGTTACTTTCATATGTGAAATTGCAAGTTCACATGTGAAAATCAATCACAAGTAAAAAATCTAATTTGCCCAAATGCAACATTTTTTTTTTTTTTGGGGGGGGGGGGGGGCACATAGTTCTGCTGCGTGAAGGTCACTGCCTGTTAAAGTGGCAATCCTTAGTTGCTACATCCATTATTCAGCTTATAAATTATGAATGATATGTACCCATTGATTATTGAAGAATATAACTTACAAAAGCTTATTTCATCTGTTGTACCGCATCGAAACCGAACATACAAGCCTGTTATACACCAGTGTTTGTAAATGTAGGAAATGTAAACAACCACTGTAAAGCCAAAAAATATAGATTTGTTAAAACTATATTTGATATCATGGATGGTCAGTCCTTGAATTCATAACGTAGTTTATGGATTTGAGAGTGGTTGCATTTTTCCAGCCCCATCTCTGAGCTTTGTACTAAGCCTGTGGCAGGGAGAACCCTTTGTTAATGTTTCGATTGAGGATTGATCCTTTAAATACCTTTATTACAGTAATAGTGTTATTATATAGTGTGGTTCTCTAGTGATTGAGTTACTTTGGTGCCATTAATATCAAGCAACAACATTTTCAGTATTGAAAACAAAACGGATGCTATTTAAAGCAGAAGTATTGATAGCAAATCAAAATATTGCAAGGAAATCATTTCAAAATGTGAGAACAAATGAATTGTAAATGGATGCAAAAAAATACATTTTCAGCCAAGCATTTGTTATGATAATGCGATTAAATAAAACTCCTCCCTCTTCCCTGCAATTTTCCTTATCTTTGGTTACGTCACCACGACCTTTGGTCACGTCACCACGACCTTTGGTTACGTCACCACGACCTTTGGTCACGTCACCACGACCTTTGGTTACGTCACCACGACCTTTGGTTACGTCACCACGACCTTTGGTCACGTCACCACGACCTTTGGTCACGTCACCACGACCTTTGGTCACGTCACCACGACCTTTGGTTACGTCACCACGACCTTTGGTCACGTCACCACGACCTTTGGTCACGTC
Organism: Salvelinus alpinus; assembly: GCF_045679555.1. Classification (NCBI taxonomy): domain Eukaryota; kingdom Metazoa; phylum Chordata; class Actinopteri; order Salmoniformes; family Salmonidae; genus Salvelinus; species Salvelinus alpinus. The sequence continues at coordinate 44,013,875 of NC_092099.1, read as the reverse complement.
ACCACGACCTTTGGTTACGTCACCACGACCTTTGGTTACGTCACCACGACCTTTGGTTACGTCACCACGACCTTTGGTCACGTCACCACGGCCTTTGGTCATTTCACCACGACCTTTGGTTACGTCACCACGACCTTTGGTTACGTCACCACGACCTTTGGTTACGTCACCACGACCTTTGGTTACGTCACCACGACCTTTGGTCACGTCACCACGACCTTTGGTCACGTCACCACGACCTTTGGTTACGTCACCACGACCTTTGGTTACGTCACCACGACCTTTGGTTACGTCACCACGACCTTTGGTCACGTCACCACGACCTTTGGTTACGTCACCACGACCTTTGGTCACGTCACCACGACCTTTGGTCACGTCACCACGACCTTTGGTTACGTCACCACGACCTTTGGTCACGTCACCACGACCTTTGGTTACGTCACCACGACCTTTGGTCACGTCCCCACGACCTTTGGTCACGTCACCACGACCTTTGGTCACGTCACCACGACCTTTGGTTACGTCACCACGACCTTTGGTCACGTCACCACGACCTTTGGTCACGTCACCACGACCTTTGGTTACGTCACCACGACCTTTGGCTACGTCACCACGACCTTTGGTCACGTCACCACGACCTTTGCATTCGCTGCCTTTTTTCCAGGTGCAAGTTTTGCCACATTCATTCCAGCAACATAGCACCCTGCAACCCAATGCTGGTTTGCCTCAAGCTAAGCAGGGTTGGTGCTGGTCGGTCCCTGGTTGGGAGACCAGATGTAGCTAGAAGTGGTGAAATATAAACGTGTCAAATTGTATGTGTCCAACAGCACCATGTGAAAATGTCAACATCGTTTGTATTTATAGATATTTTTTATGTGACATTTTGGTAACACTCATCTTGAAAAGGTATACTAAAAACGTGGAAATCGATCAATCCACCATCATTATACACTGCTCAAAAAAATAAAGGGAACACTTAAACAACACAATGTAACTCCAAGTCAATCACACTTCTGTGAAATCAAACTGTCCACTTAGGAAGCAACACTGATTGACAATACATTTCACATGCTGTTGTGCAAATGGAATAGACAAAAGGTGGAAATTATAGGCAATTAGCAAGACACCCCCAATAAAGGAGTGGTTCTGCAGGTGGTGACCACAGACCACTTCTCAGTTCCTATGCTTCCTGGCTGATGTTTTGGTCACGTTTGAATGCTGGCGGTGCTTTCACTCTAGTGGTAGCATGAGACGGAGTCTACAACCCACACAAGTGGCTCAGGTAGTGCAGCTCATCCAGGATGGCACATCAATGCGAGCTGTGGCAAGAAGGTTTGCTGTGTCTGTCAGCGTAGTGTCCAGAGCATGGAGGCGCTACCAGGAGACAGGCCAGTACATCAGGAGACGTGGAGGAGGCCGTAGGAGGGCAACAACCCAGCAGCAGGACCGCCTCCTCTGCCTTTGTGCAAGGAGGAGCACTGCCAGAGCCCTGCAAAATGACCTCCAGCAGGCCACAAATGTGCCTGCGGAAGCAAACAAATCAGATAAAAACACCTACATTTCTCCAAAATAAACTCTCGTTTGCAACTGTTGGACTTTTTTGTTTGTTTTTTAAACCTTTATTTAACCAGGAAGGGCTCATTGAGATTTAAAATCTCTTTTTCAAGAGCGTCCTGGCCAAGATAGGCAGCACCAAGTCATTACAAAAATTACAGACAGACAACATGAAAAACTACAAGTAATCTAGTAAAAACCATTGAATTCACAAGAGTATAACAAAATAAAAAACAGCAAATTAAAAACATTGACAGGTCAGACTTACACACTAGATATGCTAGATGAAGGCAAGAGTATGCAAGGCGGTATTGAATGTGTCACGGTCTGTCCATATCACTGTCTGTCACCTCACCTCAAACTTTCCGAAGGCACAGTGCCTTCAGGAAAATGTCAGACCCCTTGACTTTTTTTCCACAATTACTTATGTTACGTCCTTATTATAAAATGTATTAAATAAACACAAATCCTCAGCAATATACACACAATACCCCCAAAATGATGAAGCAAAAACAGTTGTATTTTTTTAATTTAGCTAATTAATTAAATATAAAAAACATAAATACTTTATTTACAGAAGTATTCAGAGCCTTTGCTATGAGATTCGAAATTGAGCTCAGGTCAAATCAAATCAAATGTATTTATAAAGCCCTTCTTACATCAGCTGATATCTCAAAGTGCTGTACAGAAACCCAGCCTAAAACCCCAAACAGCAAGCAATGCAGGTGTAGAAGCACGGTGGCTAGGAAAAACTCCCTAGAAAGGTAGGAACCTAGGAAGAAACCTAGAGAGGATCCAGGCTCTGAGGGGTGGCCAGTCCTCTTCTGGCTGTGCCGGGTGGAGATTATAACAGACCATGGCCAAGATGTTCAAACGTTCATAGATGACCAGCAGGGTCAGATAATAATAATCACAGTGGTTGTAGAGGGTGCAACAGGTCAGCACCTCAGGAGTAAATGTCAGTTGGTTTTCATAGCTGATCATTCAGTGTCTCTACCGCTCCTGCTGTCTCTAGAGAGTTGAAAACAGCAGGTCTGGGACAGGTAGCACGTCCGGTGAACAGGTCAGGGTTCCATAGCCGAAGGCAGAACAGTTGAAACTGGAGCAGCAGCACGACCAGGTGGACTGGGGACAGCAAGAAGTCATCAGGCCAGGTAGTCCTGAGGCATGGTCCTAGGGCTCGGGAGACACTGTGGCCCTTCCGACGATAACATCGGACAGGCCAAACAGGCAGGATATAACCCCACCCACTTTGCCAAAGCACAGCCCCCACACCACTTATGCAAATAGTACTTTTCCTCTTTGTTGCTTCTGGTTCCCTCAGACTGTTGATGAAAGGAACACTTGGTTCCTGGAGCAAATAGCACTACTATTGACCACGGCCTATAGGGCTCTATGTAGTGAATAGACTATGTGTCTGTGTCCCAAACGGCACCCTATTCCCTACATCGTGTCCATAGGGCCTATAAGGCTTTGGTCAAAACAAGGGCTCTGTGTAGGGAATAGGGTTCCATTTGGGACGTAACCAAAGGGTTCCTGGAGCAAACGCTCCCCGCAGCTCTGCTTGATTAGGCAGCGTTCCACACTTTAATGAATGTTAATAGAGTTAATGGAGATTTTACATGTCTGTTTTGCATGCGGCGTATCAGCTCCCCTACCACCATGAGAGAGAGAGCTGGTTTAATAGCTCATCAGCCACCTCCTGAGTCTCTCTTGACCTCCAGGAGGACATTTATGTTAAGAGTAATTTGGTTAAATTATGCAAGAGGGGTTGTCTTATTGGATTTTCAGTCATCTGTCAACAGTGTGGTTATGACTCTCAAGTTTTGTAGCTACGTTTCCACTTTTTAATATTTTATAATGATGCTTCCTCACAACGTCACCTACCTTTAGCAGTTACAACGATGTGTTCATCTCTGGAGTCAGGTGACGTACAGTATTTGGGACATACAATGCCTTCGGAACGTATTCAGAACCCTTGACTTTTCCACATTTTGTTCGTGTATAAAATATATTAAATAGTTTTCCCCCTCATCAATCTACACACAATACTCCATAATGACAAGGCAAAAGCAGGTTTTTAGAAATATATATAAAAAAAAGAAACTGAAATATCACATTTACATAAGTATTCAGACCCTTTACTCAGTACTTTGTTGAAGCATCTTTGGCAGCGATTACAGCCTTGAGTCTTGTGGGGTATGAAGGTACAAGCTTGGCACACTTGTATTTGGGAAAAAATCTCCCATTCTTCTATGCAGATCCTCTCAAAGTCAGGTTGGATGAGGAGCGTTGAGGAGGAGCGTTGCTGCACAGCTATTTTCAGGTCTCTCCAGAGATGTCCGATCGGGTTCAAGTCCGGGCTCTGGCTGGGCCATTCAAGGACATTCAGAAACTTGTCCCAAAGCCACTCCTGCATTGTCTTGGCTGTGTGCTTTGGGTCATTGTCCTGTTGGAAGGTGAACCTTTGCTCAAGTCTGAAGCCCTGACCGCTCTGGAGCAGGTTTTCATCAAGGATCTCTCTGTACTTTGCTCCGGTTTATCTTTGCTTTCATCCTGACTAGTCTCCCAGTCCCTGTCGCTGAAAAACATCCCCGCAGCAGGATGCTTCCACCACCATGCTTCTCCGTAGGGATGGTGCCTCCACCATGCTTCACCGTAGGGATGGTGCCTGTTTTCTCTAGACATGATGCTTGACATTCGGGCCAAAGAGTTCAATCTTGGTTTCATCAGACCAGATAATCTTGTTTCTCATGGTCTGAGAGTCCTTTAGGTGCCTTTTGGCAAACTCCAAGCGGGCTATCGTGTTCCTTTTAGTGAGGAGTGGCTTCCGTCTGGCAACTCTACCATAAAGGCCTGATTGGTGGAGTGCTGCAGAGATGGTTGTCCTTCTGGATGGTTCTCCCATCTCCACAGAGGAACTCTGGAGCTTTGTCAGAGTGACCATAGGGTTCCTGGTCACCTCCCTGACCAAGGCCCTTCTCCCCTGATTGTTTAGTTTGGCCGGGCGGCTAGCTCTAGGAAGAGTCTCGGTGGTTCTAAACTTCTTTCATTTAAGAAGTTCGGGACTTTCCATGCTGCGTACATTATTTGGAACCCTTCCCCAGATCTATGCCTCGACACAATCCTGTCTCGGAGCTCTACGGACAATTTCTTTGACCTCATGGCTTGGTTTTTGCTCTGATATGCTCTGTCAACTGTGGGACCTTATATAGACATGTGTGTGCTTTTCCAAATCATGGCCGATCAATTGAATTTACCAAAGGTGGACTCCAATCAAGTTGTAGAAACATCTCAAGGATGATCAATGGAAAGAGAATGCACCTGAGCTCAATTTTGAGTCTCATAGTAAAGGTTTGAATACTTATGTAAATAAAGTATTTCTGTTTTATTTTCTGTACAGAAGCTGTCATTGCAAACTTCAACAGTCGGGACAAAGTTCGATATTATCATACAATTAGTCTTTGTAGCTCCAGACCATGTGCAGATACAGAGCCTGGAGAAGTGGATGGGTAGGAAGGAGGGATGAAGAGAGAGAGAGAATGAGGAAAGAAGAGAGAGAGATTGAGGGAAGAGAGAGAGAATAACAGAAGAAGAGAGAGAGAGGAGAGAGAGAATAAAGAGAAACAGGTCACCTTCATGGTAATAGTTAGCAATTCAAATATGTGTTTCCACCAGAAGAGAAGTGAGGAGGTTGGTGTAACCTACTAGGGTTAGGCTCCACCAGAAGGGAAGTGAGGAGGTTGGTGTAACCTACTAGGGTTAGGCTCCACCAGAAGGGAAGTGAGGAGGTTGGTGTAACCTACTAGGGTTAGGCTCCACCAGAAGGGGAGTGAGGAGGTTGGTGTAACCTACTAGGGTTAGGCTCCACCAGAAGGGAAGTGAGGAGGTTGGTGTAACCTACTAGGGTTAGGCTCCACCAGAAGGGAAGTGAGGAGGTTGGTGTAACCTACTAGGGTTAGGCTCCACCAGAAGGGAAGTGAGGAGGTTGGTGTAACCTACTAGGGTTAGGCTCCACCAGAAGGGAAGTGAGGAGGTTGGTGTAACCTACTAGGGTTAGGCTCCACCAGAAGGGAAGTGAGGAGGTTGGTGTAACCTATTAGGGTTAGGCCCAACCAGAAGGGAAGTGAGGAGGTTGGTGTAACCTATTCTTGGCACCACATGCAGGGCCCACAGTCACCGTGCTTATGGGACTTATGGGCTTCTGAGTGAAGCACGCTAGGCCCCATCACCCCATGAACATTAGCCAGCCACCACTGATTCATCTATTACCTTGGGGTTGTGTTTCCAATGCCACCCTGTTCCCTACAGAGTGCATGGTTTGTGTGTGACCAGAGCCCTCAAAAGTAGTGCACTACATAGGGAATAGGGTGCCATTTGAGACCTACGGCTGCTTTTAAAAAGATCAGGAAGCCTGACAAGCATTGTCATTCATTCTAATTTATTCATCTGAATACAGTTAACGATGGGAGAAAAAAAAAAAAGATCCACTTTTTACCCTCCAAGGATTAATTTGGTTGATTTCAAATATTGATGTTTTGTCACTGTGGCCTAGTTGCCTCTCAGCTCTCCTGTGAAGGATGAACTAACTCTTCTTCTGCAGACTCCACTAGAATAGACTCAGAGAGGAACAGCGCCCACACACACAAGTTTTAATATTTCCATATTGAATAGAATTAATAATTAATTATGGCTTAATGGAAGAATCACAGTCATGCTCTCGTGAACCGCTGCTGAGATAGGCATGTTTTGTACAGGACAGTGGACACAATTGGAGTTATGTATTGAATTGTTTGAGAACGCGTTGTGTTTGCTCTTATGTGTGTCTCAGGTGTCTCAGGTAGTTATCTGTGTGTCTCATGTGTCTCAGGTAGTTATCTGTGTGTCTCAGGTGTCTCAGGTAGTTATCTGTGTGTCTCAGGTAGTTATCTGTGTGTCTCAGGTGTCTCAGGTAGTTATCTGTATGTCTCAGGTGTCTCAGGTAGTTATCTGTATGTCTCAGGTGTCTCAGGTAGTTATCTGTATGTCTCAGGTGACTCAGGTAGTTATCTGTATGTCTCAGGTGACTCAGGTAGTTATCTGTGTGTCTCATGTGACTCAGGTAGTTATCTGTATGTCTCAGGTGTCTCAGGTAGTTATCTGTGTGTCTCATGTGACTCAGGTAGTTATCTGTGTGTCTCAGGTAGTTATCTGTGTGTCTCATGTGACTCAGGTAGTTATCTGTGTGTCTCTTGTGACTCAGGTAGTTATCTGTGTGTCTCAGGTGTCTCAGGTAGGCTATCTGTATGTCTCAGGTGACTCAGGTAGGCTATCTGTATGTCTCAGGTGGGCTATCTGTATGTCTCAGGTAGTCTATCTGTGTGTCTCATGTAGTCTATCTGTGTCTCAGGTGGCTATCTGTATGTCTCAGGTAGTCTATCTGTGTGTCTCAGGTGGGCTATCTGTATGTCTCAGGTGGGCTATCTGTGTGTCTCAGGTGGGCTATCTGTATGTCTCAGGTAGTCTATCTGTGTGTCTCAGGTGGGCTATCTGTATGTCTCAGGTGTGCTATCTGTATGTCTCAGGTGGCTATCTGTATGTCTCAGGTGGGCTATTTGTGTGTCTCAGGTGGGCTATCTGTATGTTTCAGGTGTGCTATCTGTGTGTCTCAGGTGGGCTATCTGTGTGTCTCAGGTGGGCTATCTGTATGTCTCAGGTGGGCCATCTGTGTGTCTCAGGTGGCGTTTCTCTATTGGCAACTGTTCTTTGAGTTTGCCTTTGCTTTGCAGTGTAAATGTGTATATTTAACGTATGCCAGTAATTACACTGTGACCCTAATGTGATGTTTTGTTCTTTGAGCGAACCCTGCCAATAACACCTGAGGTCAAATGGATACTGTCACTTTGATCACACTATGTCCTTCTAGGATGTTTTCTTAGCTTCCAATTGTCTCATTCATCCCCCCCTTTCCTTCCTCTCCCCTGTAACTATTCCCCAGGTCGTTGCTGTAAATGAGAATGTGATCTCAGTCAACTTTACCTGATAAAATAAGGGTAAAATAATCTATGATGTTATCTCATTGATACAATCTGATTATGGCATATTGTAGAGTACTAATGACTCAGGCCCAAGTTGCACCCTACTCACTGTATAGAGTGCACTGGTTTTAACCAGGGCCCATAGGGCTGTGCACCCTACCTTATTTCACCTGCGTACTACCTACGAAAAATAGGGGTTCTTAATGATGTCATTATTTCTCTTTTCTGTCCAGAGTTGCTTGTTGGCTTTGAAAGCAGTGACAGAGGTTGGTAATGTGCTTATGTATTCAGTGTCACACTGAGGCAGTTCTGCTCTCATTGACGACAGGTTGATTCAGGACAGGGTGAGACAGGACAGGGTGAGACAGGACAGAGTGAGACAGGACAGAGTGAGCCAGAACAGGGTGAGCCAGGACAGGGTGAGGCAGGACAGTGTGAGGCAGGACAGGGTGAGGCAGGACAGGGTGATGCAGGACAGGGTGAGACAGGACAGGGTGAGGGAGGACAGGGTGAGCCAGGACAGGGTGAGACAGGACAGGGTGAGACAGGACAGGGTGAGGGAGGACAGGGTGAGACAGGACAGGGTGAGGGAGGACAGGGTGAGACAGGACAGGGTGAGGCAGGACAGGGTGAGACAGGACAGGGTGAGACAGGACAGGGTGAGGGAGGACAGGGTGAGCCAGGACAGGGTGAGACAGGACAGGGTGAGGCAGGACAGGGTGATGCAGGACAGGGTGAGACAGGACAGGGTGAGACAGGACAGGGTGAGACAGGACAGGGTGAGGCAGGACAGGGTGATGCAGGACAGGGTGAGACAGGACAGGGTGAGGGAGGACAGGGTGAGCCAGGACAGGGTGAGACAGGACAGGGTGAGACAGGACAGGGTGAGGGAGGACAGGGTGAGACAGTAGTCTTTAGATTGTTATGAAAAGCGCTATAGAAATGTGTTACATTATTTATTATTATTATCATTATTATTATTATGATATCCTGTCTGCTCATATGGACTGACCTCTTCAATTCAAACCAACAGGTTTTCAGTGGAATTCAAGTCTGGAGACTGAGATGACTTTAGCATAATGTTGATTTAGTGGTCAATTATACATTCCTTTGTGTATTTTCATTAGTGCTTGGAGTTATTGTCTTGATGGAAGATCGACTTGCGAACCTCCTGGCAGAGAAAACTAGGTTTTTGGAACTGGGTAAAGTTCTTAATGCTGTTGACCTTAACAAAGGCCCCAGGACCAGTGGAAGCAAAATAGACCCAAAGCTTCAAAGGTCCACCACCATATTTTACAGTAGGTATGAGGCACTTTTCTGCATATGCTTCTGTTTTTCAACCCCAAACCCACCACTGGTGTGACTGGCCAAGGAGCTCCGCCTGGAGTTTGCACCGCCTGGAGTTTGCACCGCCTGGAGTTTGCACCGCCTGGAGATTGCACCGCCTGGAGTTTGCACCGCCTGGAGTTTGCACCGCCTGGAGTTTGCACCGCCTGGAGTTTGCACCGCCTGGAGATTGCACCGCCTGGAGTTTGCACCGCCTGGAGATTGCACCGCCTGGAGTTTGCACCGCCTGGAGTTTGCACCGCCTGGAGATTGCACCGCCTGGAGTTTGCACCGCCTGGAGTTTGCACCGCCTGGAGTTTGCACCGCCTGGAGATTGCACCGCCTGGAGTTTGCACCGCCTGGAGATTGATAAACGGCATTTGCACTTTGATTGGAACCAGTGCTATGGTCAGATGATATACAAATAGAGCTCTCTGGCCACGCACACCAGTTATCCTCATCATCTGCACATCTACCACTACAGTGGTTAATTACTATATTGTAATTATTTTGCCACTAATGCCTATTTTAGTGCCTTACCTCCCTTATCCTACCTCATTTGCACATACTGTATATACACTTTTTCTATTGTATTATTGACTGTATGGTTGTTCATTTCATGTGTAACTCTGTGTTGTTGTTTGTGTCGTACTGCTTTGCTTTATCTTGGCCAGGTCTCAGTTGTAAATGAGAACTTGTTCTCAACTAGTCTACCTGGTTAAGTAAAGGTGAAATAAAAATTAAATCCTTGCAAGGGGAGGGTGCCGGAGTATTGAAAACAGGGATGCCAAATAATTGTGACTCTTTTCTGTTTGTTAATTACATGTTGAACAAAATCTCTTTATCTGAGCAATTGTATCATTATACAATAATCTAATTTTCCAATTGTATTGAGCATAAAATATAGCTGAGCGTTTGTAGTCTTTATTTATAGTCTTCTTTGCTCTTATCAAGGGTGCAATAATGATGGGTCTGACTGTATGTCTTCCTGACCCGATGGATCTGACTGTATGTCTGTCTGACCTGATGGATCTGACTTCCTGATGGATCTGACCGTATGTCTGTCTGACCTGATGGATCTGACTGTATGTCTTCCTGACCTGATGGATCTGACTGTATATCTTCCTGACCTGATGGATTTGACTTCCTGATGGATCTGGCTGTATATCTGTCTGACCTGATGGATCTGACTTCCTGATGGATCTGACCGTATGTCTGTCTGACTTGATGGATCTGACTGTATGTCTGTCTGACCTGATGGATCTGACTGTATGTCTGTCTGACCTGATGGATCTGACTGTATGTCTGTCTGACCTGATGGATCTGACTGTATGTCTGTCTGACCTGATGGATCTGACCGTATGTCTGTCTGACTTGATGGATCTGACTGTATGTCTCCCTGACCTGATGGATCTGACTGTATGCCTTCCTGACCTGATGGATCTGACTGTATGTCTGTCTGACCTGATGGATCTGACTGTATGTCTTCCTGACCTGATGGATCTGACTTCCTGATGGATCTGACCGTATGTCTGTCTGACCTGATGGATCTGACTGTATGTCTTCCTGACCTGATGGATCTGACTGTATATCTTCCTGACCTGATGGATTTGACTTCCTGATGGATCTGGCTGTATATCTTCCTGACCTGATGGATTTGACTTCCTGATGGATCTGGCTGTATATCTTCCTGACCTGATGGATTTGACTTCCTGATGGATCTGACTTTATGTCTTCCTGACCCAATGGATCTGACTTCCTGATGGATCTGACTGTATGTCTTCCAGAACTGCTCCTTCCTTCTGTTCGTTACAGAGAGAGCATTCCAAATGGCACCCTGCTCCCTATGTAGGAGCTATTTGGGATTCAGACAGTGTAGGAATAAGCAGGCAAGGCAGAGAGCACAGCATGTCTTTTATAGCAGTAAATATTTATAAAGCATGAGCTGGGCTATCAACACAAATCGAGCTCTACATCGCCATGCTGCTCTGCAGTGGGAAGACCTTCTGTTTTTTTTTTGTGGGAACATTTGACTCTGTCCCTGTACATTACTGGATCCTCACTCTGCTAACGGAGGATACGTGCTAACACTGCTACTGAACTCTACTGAAGGAGGATACGTGCTAACACTGCTACTGAACTCTACTGAAGGAGGATACATGCTAACACTGCTACTGAACTCTACTGAAGGAGGATACATGCTAACACTGCTACTGAACTCTACTGAAGGAGGATACATGCTAACACTGCTACTGAACTCTACTGAAGGAGGATACATGCTAACACTCCTACTGGACTCTACTGAAGGAGGATAGATGCTAACACTGCTACTGGACTCTACTGAAGGAGGATACGTGCTAACACTCCTACTGAACTCTACTGAAGGAGGATACGTGCTAACACTGCTACTGAACTCTACTGAAGGAGGATACGTGCTAACACTGCTACTGAACTCTACTGAAGGAGGATACATGCTAACACTCCTACTGGACTCTACTGAAGGAGGATACGTGCTAACACTGCTACTGAACTCTACTGAAGGAGGATACATGCTAACACTGCTACTGAACTCTACTGAAGGAGGATACATGCTAACACTGCTACTGAACTCTACTGAAGGAGGATACATGCTAACACTGCTACTGAACTCTACTGAAGGAGGATACATGCTAACACTGCTACTGAACTCTACTGAAGGAGGATACATGCTAACACTGCTACTGAACTCTACTGAAGGAAGATACATGCTAACACTGCTCCTGAACTCTACTGAAGGAGGATACATGCTAACACTGCTACTGAACTCTACTGAAGGAGGATACATGCTAACACTCCTACTGGACTCTACTGAAGGAGGATACATGCTAACACTCCTACTGGACTTTACTGAAGGAGGATACGTGCTAACACTGCTACTGGACTCTACTGAAGGAGGATACGTGCTAATACTGCTACTGAACTCTACTGAAGGAGGATACATGCTAACACTCCTACTGGACTCTACTGAAGGAGGATACGTGCTAACACTGCTACTGAACTCTACTGAAGGAGGATACATGCTAACACTCCTACTGGACTCTACTGAAGGAGGATACATGCTAACACTGCTACTGAACTCTCCTGAACTCTTAGTCACAGGGTTGCGATCCAAATGGCACATTATTCCCTACATAGTACATTACTTTTGACCAGAGCCCTATGGGCACTATGTAGGGTGCCGTTTGGGAAACAGACACATAATCTATATTTCAGCAAAACGGCACAAGGGGGTGTGGTATATGGCCAATATACCATGGCTAATGGCTTAGCTGTGGTATTTTGGCCATATACTGCAATCCCCCCGAGGTGCCTTATTGCTATTACAAACTGGTTACCGACGTAATTAGAGCAGTAAAAATACGTTTTTTTGTCAAACCCGTGGTATACGGTCTGATATACCATGGTTGTCAGCCAATTAGCGTTCAGTGCTCGAACCACCCGGTTTATCATTCTGGATATAACATAAAAAAAGAACAGTTGATATTAACATTACTGGGGAATATGAATATCTCTGTAAAGGAAACTAGATATTATGAGATGACTGATAGGGAATGGGGATCCATTTGGGATGCTCACTGTGTGTACAACTGACTAGGTATCCCCCTTTCCCTGAGTAATCTATCGGTAGGATTATGTAAGTAAAATCCCAGCTATGCCTTTTGGAGAGAGCCACCATGCAATGTAAGCATTGGGATATTACTCAGGAAATGTCGTCACGGAACATTTCCCAAATTACACTAACGTCTTAATGAGAGAGAGAGAGAGAGAGAGAGAGAGAGAGAGAGAGAGAGAGAGAGAGAGAGAGAGGGGGAGAACGAGAGAGCGAGAGAGAGAGAGAGAGAGAGAGAGAGAGAGAGAGAGAGAGAGAGAGAGAGAGAGAGAGAGAGAGAGAGAGAGAGAGAGAGAGAGAGAGAGAGAGAGAGAGAGAGAGAGAGAGAGAGAGAGAGAGAGAGAGAGAGAGAGAGAGAGAGAGAGAGAGAGAGAGAGAGAGAGAGAGAGAGAGAGAGCGAGCAGCATACAAACACCACCTCCTCTCTGGCCATGTGTGAGCAGCAGTAATCACAGCAGGGCATCATATCATCATGGTTTACTCTCTCTCTCGCTCTCTCTTCTCTCTTCTCTCTTCTCTCTTCTCTCTCTCTATCTATCTCCCCTTTCTTTCTCACTCTTCCAGTACTGGACAGCTTGTATAGACAGGATCCAACATCTTGGCCCTGAGAGTTGATGAACAATTACTCACACATACACTAGTAGAGAGGATAGTACATGGTACCACTAGTAGAGAGGACAGTACATGGACCCTGCATGGTACCACTAGTAGAGAGGACAGTACATGGACCCTGCATGGTACCACTAGTAGAGGACAGTACATGGACCCTGCATGGTACCACTAGTAGAGGACAGTACATGGACCCTGCATGGTACCACTAGTAGAGAGGACAGTACCTGGACCCTGCATGGTACCACTAGTAGAGAGGACAGTACATGGACCCTGCATGGTACCACTAGTAGAGAGGACAGTACATGGACCCTGCATGGTACCACTAGTAGAGAGGACAGTACATGGACCCTGCATGGTACCACTAGTAGAGAGGACAGTACATGGACCCTGCATGGTACCACTAGTAGAGAGGACAGTACATGGACCCTGCATGGTACCACTAGTAGAGAGGACAGTACATGGACCCTGCATGGTACCACTAGTAGAGGACAGTACATGGACCCTGCATGGTACCACTAGTAGAGAGGACAGTACATGGACCCTGCATGGTACCACTAGTAGAGGACAGTACATGGACCCTGCATGGTACCACTAGTAGAGAGGACAGTACATGGACCCTGCATGGTACCACTAGTAGAGAGGACAGTACATGGACCTTGCATGGTACCACTAGTAGAGAGGAAAGTACATGGACCCTGCATGGTACCACTAGTAGAGAGGACAGTACATGGACCCTGCATGGTACCACTAGTAGAGAGGACAGTACATGGACCCTGCATGGTACCACTAGTAGAGAGGACAGTACATGGACCCTGCATGGTACCACTAGTAGAGAGGACAGTACATGGACCCTGCATGGTACCACTAGTAGAGAGGACAGTACATGGACCCTCATGGTACCACTAGTAGAGAGGACAGTACATGGACCCTGCATGGTACCACTAGTAGAGAGGACAGTACATGGACCCTGCATGGTACCACCAGTAGAGAGGACAGTACATGGACCCTGCATGGTACCACTAGTAGAGAGGACAGTACCTGGACCCTGCATGGTACCACTAGTAGAGAGGACAGTACATGGACCCTGCATGGTACCACTAGTAGAGAGGACAGTACCTGGACCCTGCATGGTACCACTAGTAGAGAGGACAGTACCTGGACCCTGCATGGTACCACTAGTAGAGAGGACAGTACCTGGACCCTGCATGGTACCACTAGTAGAGAGGACAGTACATGGACCCTGCATGGTACCACTAGTAGAGAGGACAGTACCTGGACCCTGCATGGTACCACTAGTAGAGAGGACAGTACCTGGACCCTGCATGGTACCACTAGTAGAGAGGACAGTACATGGACCCTGCATGGTACCACTAGTAGAGAGGACAGTACATGGACCCTGCATGGTACCACTAGTAGAGAGGACAGTACATGGACCCTGCATGGTACCACTAGTAGAGAGGACAGTACATGGACCCTGCATGGTACCACTAGTAGAGAGGACAGTACCTGGACCCTGCATGGTACCACTAGTAGAGAGGACAGTACATGGACCCTGCATGGTACCACTAGTAGAGAGGACAGTACATGGACCCTGCATGGTACCACTAGTAGAGAGGACAGTACATGGACCCTGCATGGTACCACTAGTAGAGAGGACAGTACCTGGACCCTGCATGGTACCACTAGTAGAGAGGACAGTACCTGGACCCTGCATGGTACCACTAGTAGAGAGGATAGTACATGGACCCTGCATGGTACCACTAGTAGAGAGGACAGTACATGGACCCTGCATGGTACCACTAGTAGAGAGGACAGTACATGGACCCTGCATGGTACCACTAGTAGAGAGGACAGTACATGGACCCTGCATGGTACCACTAGTAGAGAGGACAGTACCTGGACCCTGCATGGTACCACTAGTAGAGAGGACAGTACATGGACCCTGCATGGTACCACTAGTAGAGGACAGTACATGGACCCTGCATGGTACCACTAGTAGAGAGGACAGTACCTGGACCCTGCATGGTACCACTAGTAGAGAGGACAGTACATGGACCCTGCATGGTACCACTAGTAGAGGATAGTACATGGACCCTGCATGGTACCACTAGTAGAGAGGACAGTACATGGACCCTGCATGGTACCACTAGTAGAGAGGACAGTACATGGACCCTGCATGGTACCACTAGTAGAGAGGACAGTACATGGACCCTGCATGGTACCACTAGTAGAGAGGACAGTACATGGACCCTGCATGGTACCACTAGTAGAGAGGACAGTACATGGACCCTGCATGGTACCACTAGTAGAGAGGACAGTACCTGGACCCTGCATGGTACCACTAGTAGAGAGGACAGTACATGGACCCTGCATGGTACCACTAGTAGAGAGGACAGTACCTGGACCCTGCATGGTACCACTAGTAGAGAGGACAGTACCTGGACCCTGCATGGTACCACTAGTAGAGAGGACAGTACCTGGACCCTGCATGGTACCACTAGTAGAGAGGACAGTACCTGGACCCTGCATGGCACCACTAGTAGAGAGGACAGTACATGGACCCTGCATGGTACCACTAGTAGAGAGGACAGTACCTGGACCCTGCATGGTACCACTAGTAGAGAGGACAGTACCTGGACCCTGCATGGTACCACTAGTAGAGAGGACAGTACATGGACCCTGCATGGTACCACTAGTAGAGAGGACAGTACATGGACCCTGCATGGTACCACTAGTAGAGAGGACAGTACATGGACCCTGCATGGTACCACTAGTAGAGAGGACAGTACATGGACCCTGCATGGTACCACTAGTAGAGAGGACAGTACCTGGACCCTGCATGGTACCACTAGTAGAGAGGACAGTACATGGACCCTGCATGGTACCACTAGTAGAGAGGACAGTACATGGACCCTGCATGGTACCACTAGTAGAGAGGACAGTACATGGACCCTGCATGGTACCACTAGTAGAGAGGACAGTACCTGGACCCTGCATGGTACCACTAGTAGAGAGGACAGTACCTGGACCCTGCATGGTACCACTAGTAGAGAGGATAGTACATGGACCCTGCATGGTACCACTAGTAGAGAGGACAGTACATGGACCCTGCATGGTACCACTAGTAGAGAGGACAGTACATGGACCCTGCATGGTACCACTAGTAGAGAGGACAGTACATGGACCCTGCATGGTACCACTAGTAGAGAGGACAGTACCTGGACCCTGCATGGTACCACTAGTAGAGAGGACAGTACATGGACCCTGCATGGTACCACTAGTAGAGGACAGTACATGGACCCTGCATGGTACCACTAGTAGAGAGGACAGTACCTGGACCCTGCATGGTACCACTAGTAGAGAGGACAGTACATGGACCCTGCATGGTACCACTAGTAGAGGATAGTACATGGACCCTGCATGGTACCACTAGTAGAGAGGACAGTACATGGACCCTGCATGGTACCACTAGTAGAGAGGACAGTACATGGACCCTGCATGGTACCACTAGTAGAGAGGACAGTACATGGACCCTGCATGGTACCACTAGTAGAGAGGACAGTACATGGACCCTGCATGGTACCACTAGTAGAGAGGACAGTACATGGACCCTGCATGGTACCACTAGTAGAGAGGACAGTACCTGGACCCTGCATGGTACCACTAGTAGAGAGGACAGTACATGGACCCTGCATGGTACCACTAGTAGAGAGGACAGTACCTGGACCCTGCATGGTACCACTAGTAGAGAGGACAGTACCTGGACCCTGCATGGTACCACTAGTAGAGAGGACAGTACCTGGACCCTGCATGGTACCACTAGTAGAGAGGACAGTACCTGGACCCTGCATGGTACCACTAGTAGAGAGGACAGTACATGGACCCTGCATGGTACCACTAGTAGAGAGGACAGTACCTGGACCCTGCATGGTACCACTAGTAGAGAGGACAGTACCTGGACCCTGCATGGTACCACTAGTAGAGAGGACAGTACATGGACCCTGCATGGTACCACTAGTAGAGAGGACAGTACCTGGACCCTGCATGGTACCACTAGTAGAGAGGACAGTACCTGGACCCTGCATGGTACCACTAGTAGAGAGGACAGTACATGGACCCTGCATGGTACCACTAGTAGAGAGGACAGTACATGGACCCTGCATGGTACCACTAGTAGAGAGGACAGTACCTGGACCCTGCATGGTACCACTAGTAGAGAGGACAGTACATGGACCCTGCATGGTACCACTAGTAGAGAGGACAGTACATGGACCCTGCATGGTACCACTAGTAGAGAGGACAGTACATGGACCCTGCATGGTACCACTAGTAGAGAGGACAGTACCTGGACCCTGCATGGTACCACTAGTAGAGAGGACAGTACATGGACCCTGCATGGTACCACTAGTAGAGGACAGTACATGGACCCTGCATGGTACCACTAGTAGAGAGGACAGTACCTGGACCCTGCATGGTACCACTAGTAGAGAGGACAGTACATGGACCCTGCATGGTACCACTAGTAGAGAGGACAGTACATGGACCCTGCATGGTACCACTAGTAGAGAGGACAGTACATGGACCCTGCATGGTACCACTAGTAGAGAGGACAGTACCTGGACCCTGCATGGTACCACTAGTAGAGAGGACAGTACATGGACCCTGCATGGTACCACTAGTAGAGGACAGTACATGGACCCTGCATGGTACCACTAGTAGAGAGGACAGTACCTGGACCCTGCATGGTACCACTAGTAGAGAGGACAGTACATGGACCCTGCATGGTACCACTAGTAGAGGACAGTACATGGACCCTGCATGGTACCACTAGTAGAGGGGACAGTACATGGACCCTGCATGGTACCACTAGTAGAGAGGACAGTACATGGACCCTGCATGGTACCACTAGTAGAGAGGACAGTACATGGACCCTGCATGGTACCACTAGTAGAGAGGACAGTACATGGACCCTGCATGGTACCACTAGTAGAGAGGACAGTACATGGACCCTGCATGGTACCACTAGTAGAGAGGACAGTACATGGACCCTGCATGGTACCACTAGTAGAGAGGACAGTACATGGACCCTGCATGGTACCACTAGTAGAGAGGACAGTACATGGACCCTGCATGGTACCACTAGTAGAGAGGACAGTACATGGACCCTGCATGGTACCACTAGTAGAGAGGACAGTACATGGACCCTGCATGGTACCACTAGTAGAGAGGACAGTACATGGACCCTGCATGGTACCACTAGTAGAGAGGACAGTACATGGACCCTGCATGGTACCACTAGTAGAGAGGACAGTACATGGACCCTGCATGGTACCACTAGTAGAGAGGACAGTACATGGACCCTGCATGGTACCACTAGTAGAGAGGACAGTACATGGACCTTGCATGGTACCACTAGTAGAGGACAGTACATGGACCCTGCATGGTACCACTAGTAGAGAGGACAGTACATGGACCCTGCATGGTACCACTAGTAGAGAGGACAGTCCATGGACCTTGCATGGTACCACTAGTAGAGGACAGTACCTGGACCCTGCATGGGACCACTAGTAGAGGACAGTACATGGACCCTGCATGGTACCACTAGTAGAGAGGACAGTACATGGACCCTGCATGGTACCACTAGTAGAGGACAGTACATGGACCCTGCATGGTACCACTAGTAGAGAGGACAGTACATGGACCCTGCATGGTACCACTAGTAGAGAGGACAGTACATGGACCCTGCATGGGACCACTAGTAGAGAGGACAGTACATGGACCCTGCATGGTACCACTAGTAGAGAGGATAGTTATTTTTATTTCACCTTTATTTAACCAGGTAGGCCAGTTGAGAGAAAGTTCTCATTTACAACTGCGACCTGGCCAAGATAAAGCAAAGCAGTGCGACACAAACAACAATACAGAGGTACACATAAACAAACGTACGGTCAATAACACAATAGAGAAAGTCTATATACAGTGTGTGCAAATGTAGTAAGATTAGGGAGGTAAGGCAATAAATAGGCCATAGTGGCGAAATAATTACAATTTAGCATTAACACTGGAGTGATAGATGTGCAGATGATGATGTGCAAGTTGAGATACTGGGGGTGCAAAATAGCAAAAAAATAACAATATGGGGATGAGGTAGTTGGGTGGGCTATTTACAGATGGGCTATGTACATGGACATGGACCCTGCATGGTACCACTGTGAGCCAATAGCCATTCACCAACATGTCATGTTTTGTACGGGGGATACACTGTTGATACAATGTTGTCTGTTCCTGATGTAAATTACATTCCATCCTCTTAATTAATATGTAGTAGATAGAGGGTATGCAAACGGGAGGGGGACAAGTCATGAAGCCCTTTTCCAGGCAGGATAGTAGAGTGGTTGAGTTCAGTGTGGCTAACTGTGAGTGACAGGCGGTGCAGAGAGAAAAGGAGGCTTGTGAAAGCTGACAGATTGGCTGAAGGCACTATCCATCCAGCTGGACTAGAGCCAACCCTCAGAGAAATCACGCTAAGGGAAGATTTGGTTTTCACAGTCAGTCTGCAATGCACGATCGACGCTGAACACACTACAGAATGTCCCCGGGACAGAACAAGGTTGAAATACCAACAGTGGTTCGAATCTTAGTTTTTATAACCACTGTTTTACCACAATTCAGGAAGTTAATTCACATTTCAAATCCAACTTCTTTTTGAATTGACTGAATTGAAACGGAATTGGTCCCAACTCTGGTTTGTACATCTTATCTCAGTCTATAAATGGTTCACCAAATTTACTAATAGCTGATCAATAACTGCCTCTCTTCAGTGTTTGGCTCTTCAGAAGCGTGCACCAAGGCGATGATGTTATTATCGCAACGCAGAACATACGTGCACATGGTTTTAGGTGTGAACTACTTAGTTAATAAACACACTGCCATTATACACTTAGTAGGTCATTCACTGGTACTCAAGGAAATCAAAGAGGGGAAGTAAAAAATAAACATCCAAGAAAATAATCGTAAAAATCCTCATTATTATTATCCTCTGCACCAAAACAACACGAACAACAAACAAGAGAGAAAGGCTGGCTGAAGTGGTTGAACTTCAACAACTGGCTCTGTGTGAACAGAGAGGCCTAGTGACCCATGGTCAGAATTATTGATGATAAAAGGAGACTGTGCCATTTAAATACTGAGAGCTCAGATGTAGCTTTACCAGCAGAGACACTTCTAAACCGATAGTTGGTTTTGAGGTTGTTTGGTTCATTCGTCAGGACTAATCTGCGATGCCACAACGCAAAACAATGTTTGCAGTAATGACCAATATGTACACTAAAATCTTCAGTGGGACGGCTGAGATAGTTCACGTACATATTGCAGTCATTAAATACTATTTCAACTCAATCGTGCTGACGGAAAGTCAAAGATGGGATTTGTTTCCTACAATATCTCCATTGACCAGTGTATGCATAACAACCCTGTATGAACAAAATATGCCGTTTTCCTATGCTACTATGTAGTTTGACATCAACATATCTGGCAGATGGAATTTTGATAATGTACAAAGATGTCTCCATTTCCTTACGGCTTTATAGCTCTATCTTTGGTTGTTAACTTTGAGGATAACCACCACCAACCAACTGCAGAGAGAGGAGGGAGAGAAAGAGGGAGAGAAAGAAAGAGAGAGATAGAGAAAGGAAGAGAGAGAGAGAGAGAGAGGGCGGGATAGAGAGAGAGAGAGACAGAGAAAGAGAGAGAGAGAGAGAGAGACAGAGAAAGAGAGAGAGAGAGACAGAGAAAGAGAGAGAGAGAGAGAGAGATGTTGGCAGAGAACCAGGCTTAATGTTATTCAGCCACCCACTCTGCTGCCTTCTCTCTCCTCAGTGTCAGCAGGGTGAGTCAAGATGAGACAGAGGAACAGCAGACGTGGCATTAGTCGTTTTGAAGAGTATCGATTAGAAAATTAGAGATAGATCCAGGACTTCACAAAGGCTCTTGTATATGACTCTCTATCTTAGGAATCCCATCAGTTCATACAAATAGCTTATTGGTTGTGTCTTTAGTGGACTGGTCCAAAGTAAACCTCATGATGATTGGTTAAAGTGGGCAGAAGTGTTCCTGAACAATTCTAACTTGCCTGAAATTCGGTTTTGAAAATTAGATGTGATTTTTGTCACTTGTACAGTTTGGTTTATCCCATTCCAAATCAGGAATGTTACGCTGAGATTCTGAGTATGTGTTCCATGTGTTCCATGTGTTCCATGTGTTCCATGTGTTCCATGTGTTCCATGTGTTCCATGTGTTCCATGTGTTTCATGTGTTCCATGTGTTCCATGTGTTCCATGTGTTCCATGTGTTTCATGTGTTCCATGTGTTCCATGTGTTCCATGTGTTCCATGTGTTCCATGTGTTTCATGTGTTCCATGTGTTCCATGTGTTCCATGTGTTCCATGTGCCATGTGTTCCATGTGTTCCATGTGTTCCATGTGTTTCATGTGTTCCATGTGTTCCATGTGTTCCATGTGTTCCATGTGTTCCATGTGCCATGTGTTCCATGTGTTCCATGTGTTCCATGTGTTCCATGTGTTCCATGTGCCATGTGTTCCATGTGTTCCATGTGTTCCATGTGTTCCATGTGTTCCATGTGTTCCATGTGTTCCATGTGTTCCATGTGCCATGTGTTCCATGTGTTCCATGTGTTCCATGTGTTCCATGTGTTCCATGTGTTCCATGTGTTCCATGTGCCATGTGTTCCATGTGTTCCATGTGTTCCATGTGTTCCATGTGTTCCATGTGTTCCAGATCTTAATCAGGGTTTGGGAGTAACAGCATTTACACGTAACTGATTACAAACAATTGTAACTGTAATCTGTTACGTTACCAGCAACAACAACAAAAAATGTAATCAGATTACAAATACTCTTGAAAAACTTGATGATTACTTCCAGGATTACTTTTTAAATTCATTAGGATTATTCGCACCCTTCTGCTTTCTCAATGACATTCGAAACAGCATTGATCAGGAGGCTAATTTCAGTTTGTTCCCACCTGAGCGAGTCCTGCCCATAAGTCAAAAAATGCTAGATGCGTTTGATGGATCGCGGGACAAAGCAGGATTAAGGTTTTTATAGGCTAAAGTCCAAGCTATGTCTCCCAATGTTGCCACTGCTGTCGGCATCCAAAGATTATCCAACTTAAATACACGCTTGGAGGTAAGGAGGATAGGCAGGGTGTGATTTATGAGGGAGCCAGCTCCCCTGAACCAGACGTCCAGCTCCCCTGAACGAGGCGTCCAGCTCCCCTGAACCAGACGTTCAGCTCCCCTGAACCAGACGTCCAGCTCCCCTGAACGAGACGTCCAGCTCCCCTGAACGAGGCGTCCAGCTCCCCTGAACCAGACGTTCAGCTCCCCTGAACCAGACGTCCAGCTCCCCTGAACCAGACGTCCAGCTCCCCTGAACCAGACGTCCAGCTCCCCTGAACCAGACGTCCAGCTCCCCTGAACCAGACGTCCAGCTCCCCTGAACCAGACGTCCAGCTCCCCTGAACCAGACGTTCAGCTCCCCTGAACCAGACGTTCAGCTCCCCTGAACCAGACGTCCAGCTCCCCTGAACCAGACGTCCAGCTCCCCTGAACCAGACGTCCAGCTCCCCTGAACCAGACGTCCAGCTCCCCTGAACCAGACGTCCAGCTCCCCTGAACCAGACGTCCAGCTCCCCTGAACCAGACGTTCAGCTCCCCTGAACCAGACGTCCAGCTCCCCTGAACCAGACGTCCAGCTCCCCTGAACCAGACGTTCAGCTCCCCTGAACCAGACGTCCAGCTCCCCTGAACCAGACGTCCAGCTCCCCTGAACCAGACGTCCAGCTCCCCTGAACCAGACGTCCAGCTCCCCTGAACCAGACGTCCAGCTCCCCTGAACCAGACGTTCAGCTCCCCTGAACCAGACGTCCAGCTCCCCTGAACCAGACGTCCAGCTCCCCTGAACCAGACGTTCAGCTCCCCTGAACCAGACGTTCAGCTCCCCTGAACCAGACGTTCAGCTCCCCTGAACCAGACGTCCAGCTCCCCTGAACCAGACGTTCAGCTCCCCTGAACCAGACGTTCAGCTCCCCTGAACCAGACGTCCAGCTCCCCTGAACCAGACGTCCAGCTCCCCTGAACCAGACGTTCAGCTCCCCTGAACCAGACGTCCAGCTCCCCTGAACCAGACGTCCAGCTCCCCTGAACCAGACGTCCAGCTCCCCTGAACCAGACGTCCAGCTCCCCTGAACCAGACGTCCAGCTCCCCTGAACCAGACGTCCAGCTCCCCTGAACCAGACGTCCAGCTCCCCTGAACCAGACGTCCAGCTCCCCTGAACCAGACGTCCAGCTCCCCTGAACGAGGCGTCCAGCTCCCCTGAACCAGACGTTCAGCTCCCCTGAACCAGACGTCCAGCTCCCCTGAACCAGACGTTCAGCTCCCCTGAACCAGACGTCCAGCTCCCCTGAACCAGACGTCCAGCTCCCCTGAACCAGACGTCCAGCTCCCCTGAACGAGGCGTCCAGCTCCCCTGAACCAGACGTTCAGCTCCCCTGAACCAGACGTCCAGCTCCCCTGAACCAGACGTCCAGCTCCCCTGAACCAGACGTCAACACTAATCAATTGCAATTGCTAAATGTCATTTAAGCACACTTTTTTTGTGTGTTTTGTAACAGATGTCTATTTCCATTCATCAACTGGCAGGAGTATACATGCAGTTAGGATGCTGGTATGTTTTTGGTGGGGAGTGGACAAACATGCGCAGGTAACTTACTTTTCCAAGTGATTTGTTTTGACAATCAGATTCATACCACATTAAAAGGTCATTCATTATTACCCTTTTAAATTACGTCTGTATTATTGTAGGCCCATAAAACAATAGTCTTGCTCTTGCACTCAATAGAGACCCTCGAAAGTCATGATGTAATTGGCACTCTGAAGACAGCAGGGGTGTAGCCTACGGGCGATACAGATATCACTTATTATTGATATCTACACTACATAGCGCATTGATGTGAATCACACTGCTGCTCTCTCATTTAGCTTTTTTGCTGCGAATGATGGATTGTGGTTGTTGTGGATGGCTGTTCACAAATGCACATGTGTATTTTAACCCAATGAATGGTCGAATTTAAGAAGTTTAAAGCTGCCATATCAGTCAATGTTTTTGCGACCAGTGCACCAGTGAAAAATATACTCTTGTAACAGCTGCATAGTGTGGATCTGGGGCCTGTTTAATGCAGGGGCTAACAGCGGATGAAGCCCTGGGGCCCAAGCCTGTGGGGGCCCTTGAGGCAGAGAAAATTGTATTTATTTATTTATTTTATATTTTTTTATAGATAGCCTGCTACCGCTCTTCTAATCATGAAATGGGGGAGGGGAGAATAAGAGCTAAGGGGCCCACATGGGTAACTGGGGGGGGGAGGGTCCTGCCATGGTTGGGTTACGGGGGGGGGGGGTCCTGCCATGGTTGGGTAACGGGGGGGGGGGGGGGAGGGTCCTGCCATGGTTGGGTAACGGGGGGGGGGGGGTTCCTGCCATGGTTGGGTTGCATTTATCCTGCAATAGATGTCGTTCAATTGGTAATATTCATATTTGAATATGCCTCTTAAAGGGAAAGTCATCTAAAAAGTAACTGAAAGTATTCAGATTATGCTACTTAGTTTGGGTCATCCAGAAGTTATATTACCGATTACAATTTTGGACAGGAAACTAGTAACTGTAACGGACAACATTTAGAAAAGAGCGTTCCCAAACTTTTTTGACCTACGACCCCATTTTGATATCTGAAAATTCATCACAACCCCAACCATGTGAATTTTTTTTATTTTAATTAACGGACAATGTTTACTTTTTTTTATATTGAGGCTATTACAGTCAATTGCAAAACATTCTAACAGTATTTCTGATTGTATTCTCAACTCACCGGCACATACAGTGGGGAGAACAAGTATTTGATACACTGCCGATTTTGCAGGTTTTCCTACTTACAAAGCATGTAGAGGTCTGTCATTTTTATCATAGGTACACTTCAACTGTGAGAGACGGAATCTAAAACAAAAATCCAGAAAATCACATTGTATGATTTTTAAGTAATTCATTTGCATTTTATTGCATGACATAAGTATTTGATCACCTACCAACCAGTAAGAATTCCGGCTCTCACAGACCTGTTAGTTTTTCTTTAAGAAGCCCTCCTGTTCTCCACTCATTACCTGTATTAACTGCACCTGTTTGAACTCGTTACCTGTATAAAAGACACCTGTCCACACACTCAATCAAACAGACTCCAACCTCTCCACAATGGCCAAGACCAGAGAGCTGTGTAAGGACATCAGGGATAAATTGTAGACCTGTACAAGGCTGGGATGGGCTACAGGACAATAGCCAAGCAGCTTGGTGAGAAGGCAACAACTGTTGGCACAATTATTAGAAAATGGAAGAAGTTCAAGATGACGGTCAATCACCCTCGGTCTGGGGCTCCATGCAAGATCTCACCTCGTGGGGCATCAATGATCATGAGGAATGTGAGGGATCAGCCCAGAACTACACGGCAGGACCTGGTCAATGACCTGAAGAGAGCTGGGACCACAGTCTCAAAGAAAACCATTAGTAACACACTACGCCGTCATGGATTAAAATCCTGCAGCGCACGCAAGGTCCCCCTGCTCAAGCCAGCGCATGTCCAGGCCCGTCTGAAGTTTGCCAATGACCATCTGGATGATCCAGAGGAGGAATGGGAGAAGGTCATGTGGTCTGATGAGACAAAAATAGAGCTTTTTGCTCTAAACTCCACTCGCCGTGTTTGGAGGAATAGAAGGATGAGTACAACCCCAAGAACACCATCCCAACCGTGAAGCATGGAGGTGGAAACATCATTCTTTGGGGATGCTTTTCTGCAAAGGGGACAGGACGACTGCACCGTATTGAGGGGAGGATGGATGGGGCCATGTATCGCGAGATCTTGACCAACAACCTCCTTCCCTCAGTAAGAGCATTGAAGATGGGTCGTGGCTGGGTCTTCCAGCATGACAACGACCCGAAACACACAGCCAGGGCAACTAAGGAGTGGCTCCGTAAGAAGCATCTCAAGGTCCTGGAGTGGCCTAGCCAGTCTCCAGACCTGAACCCAATAGAAAATCTTTGGAGGGAGCCGAAAGTCCGTATTGCCCAGCGACAGCCCCGTAAACCTGAAGGATCTGGAGAAGGTCTGTATGGAGGAGTGGGCCAAAATCCCTGCTGCAGTGTGTGCAAACCTGGTCAAGAACTACAGGAAACGTATGATCTCTGTAATTGCAAACAAAGGTTTCTGTACCAAATATTCAGTTCTGCTTTTCTGATGTATCAAATACTTATGTCATGCAATAAAATGCAAATTAATTACTTAAAAATCATACAATGTGATTTTCTGGATTTTTGTTTTAGATTCCTTCTCTCACAGTTGAAGTGTACCTATGATAAAAATTACAGACCTCTACATGCTTTGTAAGTAGGAAAACCTGCAAAATTGTCAGTGTATCAAATACTTGTTCTCCCCACTGTACTTGTTAATGTGGGGCTATGACAGTCAATTGCAAATTAGTCTGACGTATAATGTATCTTATCTCTCCACCGCTAATGAGATGGGTGTGATTGATGCATGTCGCTCCAGAGCTTCACAAATTCAAGGGGCGTGGTTGACAGTGCGCACCCTCTATCCTGTCACATCCAACCTGGATCTATATATATATATTTTTTTTTTAATGCAGACGAGTGCACTGAATCAGCGTACCGTGAGTTTTAATGCTCGGAGGGAGACGGCACAGTCAGGAACCAAAACGAACCCATAATCACAACGTTTCCCAGAGGAGTGTTGATCTAGAATCAGATCCTACATACGATGAATTCTGGAAAGTGTTCAGACCCCTTTTCCGTATTTATCCACTGTTGTTATGTTACAGCCTTATTCTAAAACGTATTAAATCAAATGTTTTCCTCATCAATCTACACACAATAACCCATAATGACAAAGTGAAAACAGGTTTTTAGAAATGTTTGAAAATGTATAAAAAAAATTAAACAAACATTCCTTATTTACATATGTATCCATAAGCATTGCCGTGCTAGAGGCATCACTACAGATCCTGGTGTGATCCCGGGCCGTAACACAACCGGCCACGATCGGGAGTCCCATACGGCGGCACACAATTGGCCCAGCCTCGTCCGGGTTAGGGGAGGGTTTGGCCGGAGGGTCTTTACTTGGCTCATCACACTCTAGCGACTCCTTGTGGCGGGCCGGTCGCCTGCAGGCTGACCGCAGTCGGCAGGTGAACGGTTCTTCCTCCGTCACGTTCTTCCTCCGTCGCACAAGAAGTGCGCTTTCTGGCGGGGCATGACACGAACCTTCACCTCCCGAGTGCGCTGGGGATCAAAAAAAGGGGTAAGAAGAAGACTCAAGGCTGTAATCACTGCCAAAGGTGCTTTAACAAAGTACTAAGTGAAAAGTGTCTGAATACTGAAAAAAAAAAAATAATGTTTTTTTATAAATTAATTAACAAACTTTTCTCAAAACCTGTTTTTGATTTGTCATTATGGGGTATGCTGTGCAGAATGATGAGGGAAAAAACGATGTAATCCATTTTAGAATAAGGTTGTAATGTAACAAAATGTGAAATGGGTCTGAATACTTTCTGAAAGCACTGTCTAATCTGATCAGTTATTATCTAAAAGGGAAAACGTATCTCAGATCGGCGAGACGCTTTGTGAAGACGGCTGAGGCTCTGGCCTGATCAATCCACAGTAACCAAAACTCAATCCACAGTAACCAAAACTCAATCTACAGTAACCAAAACAAATGAATGTGTTGTTTACAGCATTTGGTCACATGACAGCTCGATCAGCTGTTCGATGTCACTTACAGGTAAGTCAACTGAGCTAGGATCACAGTCAAATGGACTTAGGTGATTCGGTCATTCATCTGTAGAATTTTCGGAGTATTTCCCCTGCCTGCTTGCTTTCAGTTCATTCAATTTCCCAAGTGCGTCTGTTACATAGGCCAGGAGTCACATTTTCTTTTCATTACACAGAAAGTCAAAAAAGTATGATTTTAATATCCATTGTGAATGACAACGGTTCCTTCTCTCAATTCTAAAAATCTTTCCAACACTCCACCTGTACTGGCACGCTTTGATCCCGTACTGTACCTTCACATCGTTTTGCGAACAGGTGTTTGCGATGTAGTTTACAATCAAAGTTACCTGCTGCATATCTCCCAGTTCTGCACTCTTTTTCAGTTTCAGTTGCTCTCGGTGTATCCATTCTAGCACTCGAACCTTCACCTTTCCGAGCCCTTGAGTTCATATGGCAGAGGGAGACACATTCATAACTAGAGTGTAGAAGGCCTGTCCGCCGTCCTGTGATAGATGGAGCTCCGTCTGTTCAAAAGCCCACCATTCCATCCCATGGAATCTGTTTTTCATCAATATAGCCAAGCAGCACACCGAACATCCCCTCCCCTGTGCCGTTTCAGGCTCAGGAGTTCGTGAGACAGATCAATATGTCCTCATGAATACGCTCCCCCAACATGTATAGCGAACAAAAGTCAGTGCGCGGGGCGTCTCGGCCGTTTGGAGAGCATACGGTGGGGAGTTTGAGTGGTTCAGTCAGAGTTTCCTCTTGATTGCTAGCTATAGCATCAATTATTTGTTCAACATTGATATCTGACAAAGGTATTGATTTCAGTTTCTGCGCCTCTGCCTCCCCACACGTTGTTTTCACCTTATCAATTGCGGCCGATAATATCAGTCTCTGCACTAGTGTGTGTGGTTTCGTAGAGTAGTGGGATTAGCCATTCACCGTGGGAATGATTCAAGGGCAGCGATCAAGTGTGGCCTTTTCCCCAACGATCTAACAGCAGTCTTTGGTTGAATTTTAACTTTCAGATTTGAACACCCGATGTCACAGGAAGGCCATAAAGATCATCAAGGACAACAACCACCCGAGCCACTGCCCGTTCACCCCGCTATCATCCAGAAGGCGAGGTCAGTACAGGTGCATCAAAGCAGGGACCGAGAGACTGAAAAACAGCTTCTATCTCAAGGCCATCAGACTGTTAAACATATTCTTTATCCCTTTACACTTGTGTATATATGGTAGTAGTTGTGGAATTGTTAGGTTAGATTACTCGTTGTTTATTACTGCATTGTCGGAACTAGAAGCACAAGCATTTCGCTACACTCGCATTAACATTTGCTAACCATGTGAATGTGACCAATACAATTTGATTTGATTTGAAGTTTCAATTCGATTATTTTTATACGGATAACCACATTACAATGATTCTGAGAGACAAAGACGACCTCATAGTTTGGGAACCGCTGATGTAGAAAGGAACCTGTCCGACCCTCGAGTGTAATGGTGTAAACTTGTCAATGCGAGAAGAAAGCATGTGACATGTAGTCGGACTTCAGTAAGACTTCATCCGGAGTCTAAATAGATTCCGATTGGAGCGTTTGAATTGTCTACTCTACACTTTAGTTATCTACTTCATCCGGAGTCTAAATAGATTCATTTCATCCAGAGTCTAAATAGATTCATTTCATCCGGAGTCTAAATAGATTCATTTCATCCAGAGTCTAAATAGATTCATTTCATCCGGAGTCTAAATAGATTCATTTCATCCGGAGTCTAAATAGATTCATTTCATCCGTAGTCTAAATAGATTAATTTCATCCGGAGTCTAAATAGATTCATTTCATCCAGAGTCTAAATAGATTCATTTCATCCGGAGTCTAAATAGATTCATTTCATCCAGAGTCTAAATAGACTCCTTCTAACTGTTTCAAGCGTCCACACATTACCAAATCTGTTTAACTCTCTGGAGGCTAACTCTCTGGTCCTTTTAAAACTTAATAATGTGTATGTGTTGCCTTGTGAGTGCCGTCCTCCGTATTAATTAGCCGATGGACTGGAAACTACCTTTTTAAACTTTTATGTCAAATGGATTCCTTCAGTGGAAGTGGCACCAGCCGCACTACTCGGAGAGACGTTTTGCAAACCACAGAAAGCTATTTTTCTGATTGACATTAAGCATTAAATGAATTATTTAGTATGTTTGAAATTATGTTGAAATGATTTAGATACCTGCTAAACATGATTTGCCTATACAGTGCATTCAGAAAGTATTCAGACCCCTTTCCCCTTTTTCCACATTTTGTTACGTTACAGCCTTATTCTAAAATGGATTACATTTTAAAAAATGTCGTCATCAATCTACACACAATACTCCATAATGACAAAGCGAAAACAGTTTCTTTTAAAAATTGTAGCAAACTTATTAGAAATAAAAACAGAAATACCTTACGTAAGTATTCAGACCCTTTGCTATGAGACTAGAATTGAGCTCAGGTGCATCCTGTTTCCATTGATCATCCTTGATGTTTCTACAACTTAATTGGAGTCCACCTGTGGTAAATTCAATTGATTGGACATGATTTGGAAAGGCACACACCTGTCTATATAAGGTCCCACGGTTGACAGAGCATGTCAGAAGCCGTGAGGTCGAAGGAATTGTCCGTAGAGCTCCGAGACAGGATTGTGTCGAGGCACAGATCTTGGGAAGGTTCCCACAAAATGTCTGCTGCATTGAAGGTCCCCCAAGAACACTGTGGCCTCCATCATTCTTTTTTAAAATGTATTTAATTGAACCTTAATTTAACTAAGCGAGTCAGTTGAAAAGGCAAAAGGGCTCATGTGGAGACGGCAGCTGGGATAAAACTGTAACGATTCTCGTCTGGTGAAGGAGAAGAGGACCAAACTGCAGCATGGTAAGTGTTCGTCATATTTTAATTGAAAACTGAACACTAAACAAAATAACAACGATGAGAAAACGAAACAGTTCTGCAAGGTGAACAGACACTAACACAGAAAATAAACACCCACAACCAAAATGGGGAAAACGGGCTACCTAAGTATGATTCTCAATCAGAGACAAACGATCGACAGCTGCCTCTGATTGAGAACCATACATGGCCAAACACAGAAATATAACCACATAGAAAAAAGAACATAGACTAGCCACCCCAACTCACGCCCTGACCAACCTAACACAAAGACATAAAAAAGGAACTAAGGTCAGAACGTGACAAAAACATATTAAAGATATCACGAGAAGAGAGACGTCACAATACTACATAAGAAAACATTGTTTTGCAACTACGCTCCCCATCCAACCTGACAGAGCTTCAAAGGATCTGCAGAGAAGAATGGGAGAAACTCCCCAAATACAGGTGTGCCAAGCTTGTAGCGTCATACCCAAGAAGACTTGAGGCTGCAATCACTGCCAAAGGTGCTTCAACAAAGTATTGAGTAAAGGGTCTGAATACTTATGTAAATTATTAATATCAGGTTTTTAAAATTAGCATACATTTCTAAAAAACAGTTTTTACTTTGTCATTATTGGGTATTGTGATGTCATTATGGGGTATTGTGATGTCATTATGGGGTATTGTGATGTCATTATGGGGTATTGTGATGTCATTATGGGGTATTGTGATGTCATTATGGGGTATTGTGATGTCATTATGGG
The DNA here is from genome assembly GCF_045679555.1 of Salvelinus alpinus. Taxonomy (NCBI): domain Eukaryota; kingdom Metazoa; phylum Chordata; class Actinopteri; order Salmoniformes; family Salmonidae; genus Salvelinus; species Salvelinus alpinus. The sequence continues at coordinate 43,982,134 of NC_092099.1, read as the reverse complement.
GTATTGTGATGTCATTATAGGGTATTGTGTGTAGATTGATGAAGAAAAAAACGATTTAATCAATTTTAGAATAAGGCTGTAATGTAACAAAATGTGGAAAAAGTAAAGTGATCTGAATACCTTCCCGAAATGCACTGCACCTTTCCTTCAACCATTAGATAGAAATGGAAAAAATGGATATGTTTAGATTACGTAATAATAATAACTCTTCTCCCGATCTCACACTTCACTTGAGAACTTGGGAAAAGGTTTGCTCTCGCGTTAACATTTTCCATCATCTTGTGTGACACGAACATTAATTGGTTTAGCACGTTGTCAAGAGTGGATCGTCTTCACCGTCATCAATTATCTGTGACAAATCGAGCGCTAGAAGTTATTTCTGTTACATCTGGCATTTCTCTCCACTTCAACGTCTAGCAGACCTGGGAATAGAGTACCTTGATTGGAATAGTTGTAGGGGCTCGATTCAATCCGTTTTGCAGAAGTTCAGCGCTACAGTTCAAATAAAATTTGATAGGCAATGTTCACAGGTTCTAGAGACTACGTTTATGGTAAAAGCTGCATACGGTCGGTTTATTCCGAAAATGTACTTTCACTTTCAAGCTTGCTATAGCCTGAACTTCAGCGATACGGATTGAATTGAGCCCTTGAAGTTCAGAAGGGAGTTGTGTTCTGATGGAATAAAGTCTCCACTATCAATGTGAAGACCCGTCTTCCTTCGGTACAACGGCTCTCTCGTTCTCTCATACCAGCAGAGCTCTGGGACTCCGGATCCCTCCACCTCAACCCTTCTCAGCTCCTCTCAGCCCAGACTACATTCAGGATCCACAGCATCTCGTCGGGGCTTCCTGAAGACTGAACTCTGATCTCGCCTCCTCTCAGTGTCTATAATAGTAGGCATGTAGACTGGGCGTACATTGTCGTTTACAGCCCTCCCTTCTTCCGCAAGCTGAAGTGTGGAGACTTACCTCTGATATCCTCTCTGTCAATCTTTGTAATATGCATGTAGAACTATGTTGATGCATAATGCCCCAGCTCACTCACCTCTTCCTCACTAGTTCTACCTCTTCCTCACTAGGTCTACCTCTTCCTCACTAGGTCTACCTCTTCCTCACAAGGTCTACCTCTTCCTCACTAGGTCATCACTAGGTCTACCTCTTCCTCACTAGCTCTACCTCTTCCTCACTAGTTCTACCTCTTCCTCACTAGGTCTACCTCTTCCTCACTAGGTCTACCTCTCCCTCACTAGTTCCACCTCTCCCTCACTAGTTCCACTTCTTCCTCACTAGTTCCTCCCACCTCTTCTGACATTCCTCCCACCTCATCCCACTTCCTCCCACCTCCTCCCACCTCATCCCACCTCCTCCCACGTCCTCCCACCTCATCCCACCTCCTCCCACCTCATCCCACCTCCTCCCACCTCATCCCACTTCCTCCTACCTCATCCCACTTCCTCCCACCTCATCCCACCTCCTCCCACGTCCTCCCACCTCATCCCACCTCCTCCCACCTCATCCCACCTCCTCCCACCTCATCCCACTTCCTCCTACCTCATCCCACTTCCTCCCACCTCATCCCACCTCCTCCCACCTCATCCCATCTCCTCCCACCTCATCCCATCTCCTCCTACCTCATCCCAATTCCTCCTACCTCATCCCACTTCCTCCTACCTCATCCCACTTCCTCCTACCTCATCCCACTTCCTCCCACCTCGTCCTACCTCGTCCTACCTCCTCCCACCTCCCCCTACCTCCTCCCACCTCATCCCATCTTCTCCTCCTACCTCATCCCACCCTATCCCACCTCATCCCACCTCATCCCACCTCCTCCCACCTCCCCCTACCTCCTCCTACCTCCTCCCACCTCATCCCATCCTCATTGTCTTGTTCTCAGTGAAGAATCACCAGGAGCAGTTCATCTTGGCCGCAGCAGGAAGACAGGATTAATTTAAACTCCTGTGGTAAATCACTCAGACCCCCATGCCAGACGGACAGACATACAGACTGGGAGTGAATCTCATATTCCAGTGTGCAAATTGCCCACACTCTGCGTTCAAAACAAAATGGCCACTTTGCCAGTATTGAAAAACGGCCCGGTGTCCCAACTGTGATTTATTTGACACTGATGGCCGTGTGTGCAGCGAGGAGAGGGACGGGAGCGAAGGGAGGGGAGCGAGAGAAGTGGGGAGCGAGAAAAGGGGGAGAGCGAGGGCGAGGAGAGAGGGGGAGGAGAGCGAGGGGGAGGAGAGTTGAGAGAAGGTGGAGAGGGAGAGAAGAGGGAGGGGAACGAGAGAAGGGGGAGAGGGAGAGAAGGCTGAGAGGGAGAGAAGGGAGGGGAACGAGAGAAGGGGGAGAGGGAGAGAAGGGGGAGAGTGAGAGTGAGTGGGAGGAGAGCTGGCTGATGCATAATGCTACAAGCTCTCTTTTCTGTCCGTCTCACAAAGACATTGATCCATCACTATTATGTCCTATGACATACCTTCCTGTCCAAGCGAAGTGACTGCTGTCAGTGTATAGGAGAGAAGTACACACATTTAACTGTCATTTTATCAACTCCACTTAGTGTCTAGTTTATGCATACATGTTTATAGATCAGGGCTGTTCAACGCAGGTCTCAGAGGGAAGAAACCCTTCAGGTGTTTGTTTCTACCTGGTGTCCCAGGTGTTAACTAGCCCCATTATTAGGAAGTGTTTCAGCCCTCCAGGACGGACACTGAAGAGCCCTGGTAAAGATGGTGTAATGTATTAGAGATGATACCATGTTTGACTATGTTCGTTTCAACTCAGTTTGAGTGGTCCACAATGTGGGTTAAAACAACTGTACTGTGTATTATTCTGGCATTCTGGAGTGACACTTATATACATTTTTTAAAACTCTAAACCACACATACCCATGTGCACACACACACACACACACACACGCACACACACACAGAGAACCCCCCTCCGCATACTGAAATGCGGTATGTGTAAAGTGAAGTGCTACTCTTCATGAGTTGTCAGACAAGTCAAAGGGAACACATCTGAGAGAGGAGAGGAACTAACTGAAGAACTGTCTGAGAGGAGAGGAACTAACTGAAGAACCTTCTGAGAGGAGAGGAATAACTGAAGAACTGTCTGAGAGGAGAGGAACTAACTGAAGAACTGTCTGAGAGGAGAGGAACTAACTGAAGAACTGTCTGAGAGGAGAGGAACTAACTGAAGAACTGTCTGAGAGGAGAGGAACTAACTGAAGAACTGTCTGAGAGGAGAGGAACTAACTGAAGAACTGTCTGAGAGGAGAGGAACTAACTGAAGAACTGTCTGAGAGGAGAGGAACTAACTGAAGAACTGTCTGAGAGGAGAGGAACTAACTGAAGAACTGTCTGAGAGGAGAGGAACTAACTGAAGAACTGTCTGAGAGGAGAGGAACTAACTGAAGAACTGTCTGAGAGGAGAGGAACTAACTGAAGAACTGTCTGAGAGGAGAGGAACTAACTGAAGAACCTTCTGAGAGGAGAGGAACTAACTGAAGAACTGTCTGAGAGGAGAGGAACTAACTGAAGAACTGTCTGAGAGGAGAGGAACTAACTGATGAACCTTCTGAGAGGAGAGGAACTAACTGAGGAGAGGAACTAACTGAAGAACTGTCTGAGAGGAGAGGAACTAACTGATGAACCTTCTGAGAGGAGAGGAACTAACTGAAGAACTGTTTAAGAGGAGAGGAACTAACTGAAGAACTGTCTGAGAGGAGAGGAACTAACTGAAGAACTGTCTGAGAGGAGAGGAACTAACTGAAGAACTGTCTGAGAGGAGCGGAACTTACTGAAGAACCTTCTGAGAGGAGAGGAACTAACTGGAGAACCGTCTGAGAGGAGAGGAACTAACTGAAGAACTGTCTGAGAGGAGAGGAACTAACTGAAGAACTGTCTGAGAGGAGAGGAACTAACTGAAGAACTGTCTGAGAGGAGAGGAACTAACTGAAGAACTGTCTGAGAGGAGAGGAACTAACTGAAGAACTGTCTGAGAGGAGAGGAACTAACTGAAGAACTGTCTGAGAGGAGAGGAACTAACTGAAGAACTGTCTGAGAGGAGAGGAACTAACTGAAGAACTGTCTGAGAGGAGAGGAACTAACTCTCCTTCAAATAAGTAGGTGCATAGCAGAGGAGGCTGGTGAGTGGAGCTATAGGAGGACGTGCTCATTGTAATTGCTTGAATGGAATCCATTAAATGGTACCAAATACATCAAACACATTAAAAACAGCGTGTTTGACTCCGTTCCATAGATTCCATTCCAGCCAATACAATGAGCCCGTCCTCCTATAGCTCCTCCCACCAGCCTCCTCTGGCGTGTAGGAGGCTACATTCATGCAGATCTCAAGGATACTTCCTGGTTATTCAGGAAGTGTTATTTACATTTATTTACACTCATGTTGCATTTATGAAAAATATAAAATAGTAATGTCTATTCTGCAATTTTTCTTCAGAATTGTGTAATGCACTTGTTTTGCCTCATGGATTTGGATGGAGAGTATATCACAGCTGACAGGAATACAAATTTTATGCATTTCACCAGCGATGACCTTCTGGTTATTTATTTATCTCCCTCACGGGGAGCTGGAGACAGGCTGTAGTCATGTTTGAGCACTCTCACACGTTCTGTCATTGTTAGCCCTTGACAGACCACTGCTGCTCGGGGTAGAGACAACTAGACAGACTGTTCTATAATGTGTGAAAGCTAGAAAGGGAGGAAGAAAAGATATATAGTATTTTTTTGTTGTTGTCGTAGTTCGTCGTTTTAGTGGTAGGGCAGGACAGTAGAATTTAAAAGCCTAGCACTTTTCCTGCATTCAGTGACCAAAAGCGCCCTCTTTGGCCTTGTGGTTGAAATGTTATTAATATTTTTCATAATTTCATGATTATATATTTACACTGCTCAAAAAAATAAAGGGAACACTAAAATAACACATCCTAGATCTGAATGAATGAAATATTCTTATTAAATACTTTTTTCTTTACATAGTTGAATGTGCTGACAACAAAAATTATCAATGGAAATCAAATTTATCAACCCATGGAGGTCTGGATTTGGAGTCACACTCAAAATTAAAGTGGAAAACCACACTACAGGCTGATCCAACTTTGATGTAATGTCCTTAAAACAAGTCAAAATGAGTCTCAGTAGTGTGTGTGGCCTCCACGTGCCTGTATGACCTCCCTACAACGCCTGGGCATGCTCCTGATGAGGTGGCGGATGATCTCCTGAGGGATCTCCTCCCAGACCTGGACTAAAGCATCCGCCAACTCCTGGACAGTCTGTGGTTCAACGTGGCGTTGGTGGATGGAGCGAGACATGATGTCCCAGATGTGCTCAATTGGATTCAGGTCTGGGGAACGGGCGGGCCAGTCCATAGCATCAATGCCTTCCTCTTGCAGGAACTGCTGACACACTCCAGCCACATGAGGTCTAGCATTGTCTTGCATTAGGAGGAACCCAGGGCCAACCGCACCAGCATATGGTCTCACAAGGGGTCTGAGGATCTCATCTCGGTACCTAATGGCAGTCAGGCTACCTCTGGCGAGCACATGGAGGGCTGTGCGGCCCCCCAAAGAAATGCCACCCCACACCATGACTGACCCACCGCCAAACCGGTCATGCTGGAGGATGTTGCAGGCAGCAGAACGTTCTCCACGGCGTCTCCAGACTCTGTCACGTCTGTCACATGTGCTCAGTGTGAACCTGCTTTCATCTGTGAAGAGCACAGGGCGCCAGTGGCGAATTTGCCAATCTTGGTGTTCTCTGGCAAATGCCAAACGTCCTGCACGGTGTTGGGCTGTAAGCACAACCCCCACCTGTGGACGTCGGGCCCTCATACCACCCTCATGGAGTCTGTTTCTGACCGTTTGAGCAGACACATGCACATTTGTGGCCTGCTGGAGGTCATTTTGCAGGGCTCTGGCAGTGCTCCTCCTGCTCCTCCTTGCACAAAGGCGGAGGTAGCGGTCCTGCTGCTGGGTTGTTGCCCTCCTACGGCCTCCTCCACGTCTCCTGATGTACTGGCCTGTCTCCTGGTAGCGCCTCCATGCTCTGGACACTACGCTGACAGACACAGCAAACCTTCTTGCCACAGCTCGCATTGATGTGCCATCCTGGATGAGCTGCACTACCTGAGCCACTTGTGTGGGTTGTAGACTCCGTCTCATGCTACCACTAGAGTGAAAGCACCGCCAGCATTCAAAAGTGACCAAAACATCAGCCAGGAAGCATAGGAACTGAGAAGTGGTCTGTGGTCACCACCTGCAGAACCACTCCTTTATTGGGGGTGTCTTGCTAATTGCCTATAATTTCCACCTGTTGTCTATTCCATTTGCACAACAGCATGTGAAATGTATTGTCAATCAGTGTTGCTTCCTAAGTGGACAGTTTAACTTCACAGAAGTGTGATTGACTTGGAGTTACATTGTGTTGTTTAAGTCTTCCCTTTATTTTTTTGAGCAGTGTATATATATATGATTATATTTCAGTCTTCTGTGATGTGTATATACAGTGTAATATTGGGATGCAAACTCAAAATGTAATACATTTTAACTGTATATCTGACATGGTACAGGTGTCTTCTTTTTGTTAAGCCCATAACCATGTGTGTGAGGTGTATACTTTTGTTTCAAAGTAGATTTGTTTAAGACGACCAAGAAACACTCTGTGTGACCCTGATTTAGCCCACTGCAGTAGAAGGTTAAAACATTGATATCATAAAAAAATAAAAAATAACACCCTTATCTTTCTTGAACAAACACTCACGCTTGACTTTTCCTTCCAGCACTAACTTTGCTAATAGCTACTTTATCGTGGTAAAATGTACTGTGTGATATGTGGTTGTCTCACCTAGCCAATTTAAGATGAATGAATCTCTGGATAAGTACGTCTGCTAAATGACTGAAAAAAATAATATTTAACAGTGTGTCTAACCTTTAACTTACTAAAATAAAAGACTGTGTACCGCATAAATTACAACAAGACAATAAAGCTCACTCAATCAAACCCGATGGTCTCGCTTGATTTCATATAATTGAAAAAGTTTGAAGAAGTAATGGAATGGGATGATGTTTTAGTACGAGGTAGAAAGGATGCAGTACTTTACCCAGTATGTATGTGGTACAAATCAAATTAATGTGGGATCACCTCCTCTGAAGAGTTAGGCTGTTTGAGAAGGTTTGAATACTAAGCAACCTGCATACACATTGTTTGAAGTACAATGGACCAACACAGCTACTGTAGTATTTGTATTTAGTAGGCCGTCAATGTAAATAATCATCAAATCAAGTTTATTTTATATAGCCCTTCGTACATCAGCTAATATCTCGAAGTGCTGTACAGAAACCCAGCCTAAAACCCCAAACAGCAAGCAATGCAGGTGTAGAAGCACAAATAATCATTTGTTGTTAACTTCCCGAGTTAAATCAAGGTTAAATTAAAAAATATATATTTTTATTATGGATCCCCATTAGCTGCTGCCAAGGCATCAGCTACACTTCCTGGGGTCCTGCAAAATTAAGGAAGTTTATAAAATTTTAAAAACATTACAATACATTCTCAGATTTCACAAAAACACTACGTGCCTTCAGGCCCCTACTCCACCACTACCACATATCTACGGTACAAAAGTAATGTGTACGTGTGAGTATAGTGTGCTTGTTATCATGTGTTTGTATGCATGTGTCTGTGCCTATGTTTGTATTGCTTCACAGTCCACGCTGTTCCATAAGGTGTATTTTTTATCTGTTTTTTAAATCTGATTTTACTGCTGCATCAGTTACTTGATGTGGAATAGAGTTCCATGTAGTCATGGCTCTATGTAGTACTGTGTGCCTCCCATAGTCTGTTCTGGACTTGGTGACTGTGAAGAGACCTCTTGTGGCATGTTTTTTGGGGTATGCATGGGTGTCCGAGCTGTGTGCCAGTAGTTTAAACAGACAGCTCAGTGCATTCAACATGTCAATACCTCTCATAAGTACAAGTAGTGATGAAGTCAATCTCTCCTCCACTTTGAGCCAGGAGAGATTGACATGCATATTATTAATATTAGATCTCTGTGTACATCCAAGGGCCAGCTGTGCTGCCCTGCTCTCAGCCAATTGCAATTTTGCAAGTCCCTTTTTGTGGCACCTGACCACACGACTGAACAGTAGTCCAGGTGTGACAAAACTAGGGCCTGTAGGACCTGCCTTGTTGATAGTGCTGTTAAGAATGCAGAGCAGCACTTTATTATAGACAGACTTCTCCCCATCTTAGCTACTGTTGTATCAATATGTTTTGACCATGACAGTTTACAATCCAAGGTTACTTTAGTCATCTCAACTTGCTCAATTTCCACATTATTTATTACAAGATGTAGTTGAGGTTTAGGGTTTAGTGAATGATTTGTCCCAAATACAATGTTTTCTGTTTTAGAAATATTTAGGGCAAACTTTTTTCTTGCCACCCACTCTGAAACTAACTGCAACTCTTTGTTAATTGTTGCAGTCAGTTCAGTCACTGTGGTAGCTGACAACGTGCATATTGTTGAGACATTCGCATACATAGACACACTGGTTTTACTCAAAAGCCACTGTCATTAGTAAAGATTGAAAACAAGTAAGGGGCCTAGACAGCTGCCCTGGGGAATTCCTGATTCTACCTGGATTATGTTGGAGAGGCTTCCATTAAAGAACACACTCTGTGTTCTGTTAGACAGGTAACTATTTATCTCAGCCAATCATCAGTCATTTGTGTAAGTGCTGTTCCCTATAAGCATGCTGAAAGTTTGTTGTCAATTTGTTTACTGTAAAATAGTATTGTACCTGGTCAAACACTTTTTTCCCCAAAAAGTTTACTAAGGGTTGATAACAGGCTGATTGGTAGGCTATTCGAGCGAGTGGGCTTTACTATTGTTAGGTAGCGGATTGACTTGTGTTTCCCTCCAAGCCTGGGGACACACACCTTCTAGTAGGCTTAAATTGAAAATATGGCAAGGAGGAGTGGCAATATTGTCCTCAATTATCCTCAGTAATTTGCCTTCCAAGTTGTCAGACCCCGCTGGCTTGTCATTGTTGATAGACAATAATAATTTGTTCACCTCTTCCACACTCACTTTACGGAATTAAAAATTACAATGCTTGTCTTTCATAATTTTGTCAGATATACTTGGATGTGTAGTGCCAGCGTTTGTTGCTGGCATGTCATGCTAATAGTATATTATTATATTATACTAATTAAAAAATTATTAAAGTAGTTGGCAATATCAGTTGGTTATGTGATGAATGAGCCACCTGATTCAATGAATGATGGAGCTGAGTTTACCTTTTTTCCCAGAATGTCATTTAAGGAGCTCCAAAGCTTTTTACTGTCATTCTTTATGTCATTTATCTGATTCATAGTATAGTTTCTTCTTCTTTTTATTCAGTTAAGTCACACAATTTCAAATTTTTGTTTGCCAATCTCCGATTTTGTTTGTCAATCTGTTGTGTAGCCAGACTTTTTTGCCATTTATTTTGCCTCGACCCTCTCAACCACACAATGTTTCAATTCCTCATCAATCCTCAGGGATTTAACAGTTTTTACAGTCATTTTATTAATAGGTGCATGCTTATTAGTAAATGGAATAAGTAAATTCATAAATGTGTCAAGCGCGGCGTCTAAAGATTCTTTACGTCAACAACATAGGAATCACTACAAAACTTTTGCTATGACCTCTTATACACTATATTAGGCCCAGCCTTTGGAAACTTTGGTTTTCCAATATATGGCTACAATATTGTGATCACTACATCTGATTGATCTGGATACTGATTTCAAACAAATTTCTGCTGCATTAGTAAAGATGTGATCAATACATGTTGATGATTTCATTCCTGTATTGTTTGTAACTACCCTGGTAGGATGACTGATAACCTGAACCAGGTTGCAGGCACTGGTTACAGTTCGAAGCTATTTCTTTAGTGGGCAGCTTGATGAAAGCCAGTCAATCTTTAAATCACCCAGAACATATACTTCTCTGTTGATATCACATACATTATCAAGCATTTCACACATGTTGTCCAGATACTGACTGTTATCACGTGGTGGTCTATAGCAGCTTCCCACCAGAATGGGCTTTAGGTGAGGCAAATGAACCTGTAGCCATATTACTTCAACAGTATTTAACATGATATCCTTTCTAATCTTTACAGGAATGTGGTTCTGAATATAAACAGCAACACCTCAACCATTGGCATTTCTATATTTTCTGCAAATGTTATAACTTTGTATTACTACCACTGTATCATCAAATGTATTGTCTAAGTGAGTTTCAGAGATAGTCAGAATATGAACGTCATCTGTTACCAGCAAGTTATTGATTTCATGAACCTTGTTTCTTAAGCTTCGTATGTTAACGTGGGCTATTTTCAGCACTTTTCTTCTGGGATGCTTACTTGTTTTCATTACTTTACTGGGAAGCTTAGCAGCAGTAGATATTCTCATGTTAATTATGTTAGGACAGGGTGAGCTGCTCACAGTGGACTTCCTACTAGGGCACACCGGCTCAGTGCTAACAGCGTAAATCTGGTTCATAGGCACATTATTACTGCATACAATAGCGGCAGGATCAGTAGAGGGATTCGGGGCAGTTAGAGGGACATACATTAGGTTAGTTACATTGTGTCTTCCAACGCCCTCTGGTGTGATGTGCATTTGCTGAGACATTATGACAACTCTGCGTCACAGTGGTAGGGATTAACTGAGCTGGGCTTAGGTCACAGCATCATTCAAAGAATGGACTTTGATACTCCTGGGATTGGATATGACTAAAGAACAATGTCTCACAGAGATTCATACCTGAACAGCACCTTTTATTTGCCAAGGAAGGGTACATGATCAGTGAATATATTCAATGTACCGGCTATAATGTGGGGATCTCATGCGTGGTAATAACTACTGTACATGTATATATACATGTATGTAGAACTTGCATCCTTGGCACAATACATGTATTATATTCTACTCAAGCCATAGGCTTCATTAATGCCATTCAGACTTGAAGTCAATACAACATGTAAGTAGTATTAGTAGTACCATGTTGGTGGTACTAGTAGTAACATGTTAGTAGTATTAGTAGTATTAGTAGTATTAGTAGTATCATGTTGGTGGTATTAGTAGTAACATGTTAGTGGTATTTGTAGTAACATGTTAGTGGTATTAGTAGTATTAGTAGTATTTGTAGTAGCATGCCCGTAGTATTGGTAGTATTAGTGGTAACATGGCAGTAGTATCGGCAGCAACATGTCAGTAGTATTAGTAGTACCATGTTGGTGGTATTAGTAGTAACATGTTAGTGGTATTTGTAGTAACATGTTAGTGGTATTAGTAGTATTAGTAGTATTTGTAGTAGCATGCCCGTAGTATTGGTAGTATTAGTGGTAACATGGCAGTAGTATCGGCAGCAACATGTCAGTAGTATTAGTAGTACCATGTTGGTGGTATTAGTAGTAACATGTTAGTGGTATTTGTAGTAACATGTTAGTGGTATTAGTAGTATTAGTAGTATTTGTAGTAGCATGCCCGTAGTATTGGTAGTATTAGTGGTAACATGGCAGTAGTATCGGCAGCAACATGTCAGTAGTATTAGTAGTACCATGTTAGTGGTATTAGTAGTATTAGTAGTAACATGTTAGTGGTATTAGTAGTATTAGTAGTACCATGTTAGTGGTATTAGCAGTAACATGTTAGTGGTATTAGTAGTATTAGTAGTAACATGTTAGTGGTATTAGTAGTATTAGCAGTAACATGTTAGTGGTATTAGTAGTATTAGTAGTAACATGTTAGTGGTATTAGTAGTATTAGTAGTAACATGTTAGTGGTATTAGTGGTATTAGTAGTATTAGTAGTAACATGTTAGTGGTATTAGTAGTAACATGTTAGTGGTATTAGTAGTATTAGTAGTAACATGTTAGTGGTATTAGTAGTATTAGTAGTAACATGTTAGTGGTATTAGTGGTATTAGTAGTAACACGTTAGTGGTATTAGTAGTAACACGTTAGTGGTATTAGTAGTATTAGTAGTAACACGTTAGTGGTATTAGTGGTATTAGTAGTAACACGTTAGTGGTATTAGTAGTATTAGTAGTAACATGTTAGTGGTATTAGTAGTATTAGTAGTAACACGTTAGTGGTATTAGTAGTATCAGTAGTAACATGTTAGTGGTATTAGTAGTATTAGTAGTAACATGTTAGTGGTATTAGTAGTATTAGTAGTAACATGCTAGTGGTATTAGTAGTATTAGTAGTAACATGTTAGTGGTATTAGTAGTATCAGTAGTAACATGTTAGTGGTATTAGTAGTATTAGTAGTAACATGTTAGTGGTATTAGTAGTATTAGTAGTAACACGTTAGTGGTATTAGTAGTATCAGTAGTAACATGTTAGTGGTATTAGTAGTATTAGTAGTAACATGCTAGTGGTATTAGTAGTATTAGTAGTAACATGTTAGTGGTATTAGTAGTATTAGTAGTAACATGTTAGTGGTATTAGTAGTATCAGTAGTAACATGTTAGTGGTATTAGTAGTATTAGTAGTAACATGTTAGTGGTATTAGTAGTATCAGTAGTAACATGTTAGTGGTATTAGTAGTATTAGTAGTAACATGTTAGTGGTATTAGTAGTATCAGTAGTAACATGTTAGTGGTATTAGTAGTATTAGTAGTAACATGTTAGTAGTATTAGTAGTAACATGTTAGTGGTATTAGTAGTATTAGTAGTAACATGTTAGTGGTATTAGTAGTATTAGTAGTAACATGTTAGTGGTATTAGTAGTATTAGTAGTAACATGCTAGTGGTATTAGTAGTATTAGTAGTAACATGTTAGTGGTATTAGTGGTATTAGTAGTAACATGTTAGTGGTATTAGTAGTAACATGTTAGTGGTATTAGTAGTATTAGTAGTATTTGTAGTAGCATGCCCGTAGTATTAGTAGTATCAGTAGTAACATGTCAGTGGTATTAGTAGTATCAGTAGTATCAGTGGTAGCATGACAGTAGTATTAGTAGTATTAGTAGTACCATGCCAGTGGTATTAGTAGTATTAGAAGTAACATGGCAGTGGTATTTGTAGTAACATGTCAGTAGTACTAGTAGTATTAGTAGTATCAGTGGTAACATGTCAGTGGTACTAGTAGTATTAGTAGTACCATGCCAGTGGTATTAGTAGTATTTGTAGTACCATGTCAGTAGTATTAGTAGTAGCAGATCAGTGGTATTGGTAGTATTAGTAGTATCGGTAGTAGCACGTCGGTAGTATTTGTGGTATTAGGAATATTGGTAGTATCAGTAGTACTAATAGTAACATGCAAGTAGTATTAGTAGTACCATGTCGGTCCCGTGTGGCTCAGTTGGTAGAGCATGGCGCTTGCAACGCCAGGGTTGTGGGTTCATTCCCCACGGGGGGACCAGGATGAATATGTATGAACTTTCCAATTTGTAAGTCGCTCTGGATAAGAGAGTCTGCTAAATGACTTAAATGTAAATGTAATGTCGGTAGTATTAGTAGTAACATGTTACTAGTATTTGTAGTAGCATGTCGGTGGTCTTTGCAGAAACATGTCAGTAGCATTAGTTGTACCTTGGTAGTAACTTGTCAGTAGTATTAGTAGTATTAGTAGTACCATGTCAGTAGCATTAGTTGTACCATGTCAGTGGTATTTGTAGTAACTTGTCAGTAGTATTAGAAGTACCGTGTCAGTAGCATTAGTTGTACCGTGTCAGTAGTATTTGTAGTAACTTGGCAGTAGTATTAGAAGTACCATGTCAGCAAGGGAAACAACCAAACATAGTTTTGTTTATCACAGGAACGCTGGCAGCGGGTGTTTTGTTTTGTCCTCTCTCTCTCTCTCTCTCTCTCTCTCTCTCTCTCTCTCTCTCTGTCTCAATTAAATTTAAGGGGCTTTATTCGGAAAGGAACGGGAAAGAGAGATACCTAGTCAGTTGTAGAACTGAATTTATTCAACTGAAATGTGTCTTCAGCATTGAACCCAACCCCTCGCTTTAAATTACCAAGCAAGTGAAATAGATAATACACCAAAGTTAAATAAACAATAAACAGTAAACATTACACTCACAAAACTCTCTCTCTCTCTCAATTCTATTAAAAGGGCCTGTATTAGCATGTTTACATTGCTAAAGCAAGTGACATGAACAATAAACAATCAGATATTAACATTAAACATTGTTCAGACCAATGCCTATTTATTGAATACAATTTAGTTTTTGTGTTTAATACTATATAAGTCCTCGCTAAAATACATCGGTTTAAATAAATGTTAAGAACCCAATGTACAGAGTATCCTCAGACAGTTTCATGACATAGCTGGGAACCACAAGAAGACAGCAGGTAGGGGCCTCAGATAGGGTTAGGGTTAGATACAGGATTAAACAGTAAAATGGCTGGAAGGAAAAAACAACTGCACGTCTGCTCCCTCCCTGCTTGCTTCCCTCTATCCCTCCCTCCCTTCCTCTCGTCCCTCAATCTCCTTCACTACCATCGTGAAGACCTGTCTTACTCTCTTGCAGCGGGCCCTCTCATTCTTTCATTCCAACTAGGCTCTGGGACCCCGGCTGCCTCAACCTCAGCCACATCTCCATTCAGGATCCACTGCCTCAACCTCAGCCACATCTCCATTCAGGATCCACTGCCTCAACCTCAGCCAAATCTCCATTCAGGATCCACTGCCTCAATCTCAGCCACATCTCCATTCAGGATCCACTTCCTCAACCTCAGCCACATCTCCATTCAGGATCCACTGCCTCAACACCAGCCAAATCTCCATTCAGGATCCACTTCCTCAACCTCAGCCACATCTCCATTCAGGATCCACTGCCTCAACCTCAGCCACATCTCCATTCAGGATCCACTTCCTCAACATCAGCCACATCTCCATTCAGGATCCACTGCCTCAACCTCAGCCACATCTCCATTCAGGATCCACTGCCTCAACCTCAGCCACATCTCCATTCAGGATCCACTGCCTCAACCTCAGCCACATCTCCATTCAGGATCCACTGCCTCAACCTCAGCCACATCTCCATTCAGGATCCACTGCCGCAACCTCAGCCAAATCTCCATTCAGGATCCACTGCCTCAACCTCAGCCACATCTCCATTCAGGATCCACTGCCTCAACCTCAGCCACATCTCCATTCAGGATCCACTGCCTCAACCTCAGCCACATCTCCATTCAGGATCCACTTCCTCAACATCAGCCACATCTCCATTCAGGATCCACTGCCTCAACCTCAGCCACATCTCCATTCAGGATCCACTTCGTCTGTCACGTTGCGTCTCGCTTCCTGAAGACTCATGACAGCTCTGTGAATCTCCCCAGCATTCGAAATGTTCTACATTGATTTTTACTTAACTAGGAAAGTCAGTTAAGAACAAATTCTTATTTACAATGACGGCCTAGGAACAGTGGGTTAACTGCCTTGTTCAGGGGCAGAACGACAGATTAATACCTTGTTTACCTTGATGAAGCAGACTGAGCTATGTTGACGAGGCAGACTGAGCTATGCTGACGAGGCAGACTGAGCTATGTTGACGAGGCAGACTGAGCTATGTTGACGAGGCAGACTGAGCTATGCTGACGAGGCAGACTGAGCTATGTTGACGAGGCAGACTGAGCTTTGTTGACGAGGCAGACTGAGCTATGCTGACGAGGCAGACTGAGCTATGTTGACGAGGCAGACTGAGCTATGTTGACGAGGCAGACTGAGCTATGTTGACGAGGCAGACTGAGCTATGTTGACGAGGCAGACTGAGCTATGTTGACGAGGCATACTGAGCTATGTTGACGAGGCAGACTGAGCTTTGTTGACGAGGCAGACTGAGCTATGTTGACGAGGCAGACTGAGCTATGTTGACGAGGCAGACTGAGCTATGTTGACGAGGCAGACTGAGCTATGTTGACGAGGCATACTGAGCTATGTTGACGAGGCAGACTGAGGTATGTTGACGAGGCAGACTGAGCTATGTTGACGAGGCAGACTGAGCTATGTTGACGAGGCAGACTGAGCTATGCTGACGAGGCAGAGAAGCAGGCGGTCTTTTACTTTCAAGGCCATCATATATCTCTCTCTCTACCTCTCTTTCTGTCTCTCACCAACTCTCTCTCAATCTTTTTCTTTCTGTGGCTCTGTCTGTCTCTGTCTCTGTCTCTGTCTCTGTCTCTGTCTCTCTCTCTCTCTCTCTCTCTCTCTCTCTCTCTCTCTCTGTCCCACCAACTCTTTCTCTTTCTATCCCATCTATATCTCTCCCTCCCTCACTCTCTCTATCTCTGACAATCTCTATCTCTCTTTCTCTCTCTCTCTCTCTCTCCCCAAGACTATCAACTCATACTGAGCACCACCATCCACTACCGATGTCCACTACCACCATCCCCTACCACCATCCACTAGTATTAGCAGTAACATGGCAGTAGTATTAGTAGTACCATGCCAGTAGTATTAGCAGTAACATGCCGGTGGGATTAGTATAATTAGTAGTAAAACACCAGTAGCATTCGTAGTAACATGTCAGTAGTATTGGCAGTAACATGCCGGTGGGATTAGTATAATTAGTAGTAAAACACCAGTAGCATTCGTAGTAACATGTCAGTAGTATTGGCAGTAACATGGCAGTAGTATTAGTAGTATTAGCAGTACCATACCATGAGTATTAGTAGAACTAGTAGTAACATGGCGGTAGTATTAGTGGTATTAGCAGTAACAAACCAGTAGTATTAGTAGAATTAGTAGTAACATGCCGGTAGTAGTAGTAGTAACATGTCAGTAGTATCAGTGGTGACATGTAGTATTAGTAGAATTAGTAGTAACATGTCGGTAGTACCAGTATAATTAGCAGTAACATGTCGGTAGCATTAGTAGTAACATGCATGTAGTATTAGTGGTAACATGTCAGAAGTATTATTAGAATTAGCAGTAACATGTCAGTAGCATCGGTGGTACCATATCAGTAGTATCAGTAGCATCAGTAGTAACATACCGGTAGTATTAGTAGTAACATGGCAATAGTATTAGCAGTAACGTGCCAGTTGATTTAGTAGTAGCATGTCAGTGGTATTTGTAGTGGCATATCAGTAGTAGTAGTAGTATTAGTAGCAGCATGGCAGTATTA
Organism: Salvelinus alpinus; assembly: GCF_045679555.1. Taxonomy (NCBI): domain Eukaryota; kingdom Metazoa; phylum Chordata; class Actinopteri; order Salmoniformes; family Salmonidae; genus Salvelinus; species Salvelinus alpinus. The sequence goes on along the minus strand of NC_092099.1, from coordinate 43,964,978 downwards.
TTAGTAGTAACATGGTAGTATTATTAGTAGTATTAGTAGTACCGTGTCAGTAGTATTAGTAGTAACATGTCAGTAGTATTGGTAGTAACATGGCAGTAGTATTATTAGCGACATGGTAGTATTATTAGTAGTAGCATGGTAGTATTATTAGTAGTATTAGTAGTACCGTGTCAATAGTATTAGTAGTAACATGTCAGTAGCATTATTAGCAACATGGTAGTATTATTAGTAGTAGCATGGTAGTATTATTAGTAGTATTAGTAGTACCGTGTCAATAGTATTAGTAGTAACATGTCAGTAGCATTATTAGCGACATGGTAGTATTATTAGTAGTAGCATGGTAGTATTATTAGTAGTATTAGTAGTACCGTGTCAATAGTATTAGTAGTAACATGTCAGTAGCATTATTAGCGACATGGTAGTATTACTAGTAGTAGCATGGTAGTATTATTAGTAGTATTAGTAGTACCGTGTCAATAGTATTAGTAGTAACATGTCAGTAGCATTATTAGCGACATGGTAGTATTATTAGTAGTAGCATGGTAGTATTATTAGTAGTATTAGTAGTACCGTGTCAATAGTATTAGTAGTAACATGTCAGTAGCATTATTAGCGACATGGTAGTATTATTAGTAGTAGCATGGTAGTATTATTAGTAGTATTAGTAGTACCGTGTCAGTAGTATTAGTAGTAACATGGTAGTAGTATTAGTAGTACCGTGTCAGTAGTATTATTAGTATTAGTAGTGACATGTTAGTGGTATTAGTAGTACCGTGTCAGTAGTATTAGTAGTAACATGTCAGTAGTATTAGTAGTATTAGTAGTACCGTGTCAATAGTATTAGTAGTAACATGTCCGTAGCATTATTAGCGACATGGTAGTATTATTAGTAGTAGCATGGTAGTATTATTAGTAGTATTAGTAGTACCGTGTCAGTAGTATTAGCAGTAACATGTCAGTAGTATTAGTAGTAACATGGCAGTAGTACTAGTAGTAACATTGTAGTATTATTAGTAGTATTAGTAGTACTGTGTCAGTAGTATTAGTAGTAACATGTCAGTAGCATTATTAGTAACATGGTAGTATTATTAGTGGTATTAGTAGTACCATGTCAGTAGTATCGGCAGTAACATGCCAGTAGTATTTGTAGTAACATGACAGTGATATTAGTAGTATTAGTAGTGACATGGTAGTTGTATTTGTAGTAGCATGTCGGTATTATTAGTAGTATCAGTAGTAACATGCCATTAGTATTTGTAGTAACATAGCAGTAGTATTTGTAGTAACATGTCAGTAGTATTAGTAGTAACATGACAGTAGTATTAGTAGTGCCATCAGTGACATGCCAGTAGTATTAGTAGTATTCGTAGTAGCATGTTAGTAGTATTTGTAGTAACATGTCAGTGGTATTTGTAGTAACATGTCAGTATTATTAATGGTATTTGTAGTAACATGTCAGTAGTATTTGTAGTAACATGTCAGTAGTATTATTATCATTAGTAGTATTAGTAGTATCAACAGTAGTAGTAGTATTGGTAGTGCCATGTTGGTGGCGTTAGTAGTATTAGTAGTACCATGGCAGTAGTATTAGTAGTACCATGTCGGTAGAATTAGTAGTAACATGTCCACAAGGAAAACAACCAAACATAATCTTGTGTATAACAGGATCACTGTCAGGGGGTGTTTTGTCTTCTCTATTCAATTGAAGGGGATCTATTAGGAAAGGAAAGGGAAAGGGGAATACCTAGTCAGTTGTACAAATGCATTCAACTGAAATGTGTCTTCAGCATTTAACCCAACCCCTCGCTTTACATTGACAAAGCAAGTGAAATCGATAATAAACAAAAGTGAAATAAACAATAAAAATTTACATTAAACATTACACTCACAAAACTGTCTCTCTCTGTCTCTCAATATCAATTAGAATGTACTTTATTAGCATGTTTACATTGCTAAAGCAAGTGAAATTAACAATAAATAAAATCGAAATAAACTATCAGAAATGAACATTAAACATTGCACTCAAAATATTTGAAAATCTGTGAATCTCCCAAAGCATTCAAACTGGTAGTAGCAAAACATGTTGCAAAGAATACAAAGTGTTATGTTAGTGGCAAATCCAATATAACACATTACTGAGTTTAATCTACTTGAAAATCTATGACAAAACCTGAAAATGGTTGTCTATCAATGATCAACAACCAATTTGGCAGAAACTGAAGAATTTTGAAAAAAAATACCAGGTAAATGTTGCGCAATCCAGGTGTGGAAATCTCTTAGAGACTTACCCAGAAAGACGCACAGATGTAATCGCTGCCAAAGGTGATTCTACAAAGTATTGACTCAGGGGTGTGTAGACTGGAAATTAGATATTTCTGTATTTTATTTTCATTACATTTGCGAAAAATTCTAAAAACATGTTTTCACTTTGTCATTATGCGTGGAGATGGGTGAGAAGAAAATATATTTAATCCATGTTGAATTCAGGTTGTAAAACAACATGTGGATTAGGTCAAGGGGTCTGATTACTTTCTGATGTCACTGTGTACACGGTGTTGTAACAATGTGCAAAATAGTCAAAGTGCAAAAGGGAAAATAAATAAATATGGGTTGTATTTACAATGGTGTTTGTTCCTCACTGGTTGCCCTTTTCTTGTGGCAACAGGTCACACATCTTGCTGCTGTGATTGCACACTGTGGTAATATATACGGGAGTTTATCAAAATTGGATTTGTTTTCAAATTCTTTGTGGGTCTGTATAATCTGAGGTTAATATGTGTCGCTAATATGGTGATACATTTGGCAGGAGGTTAGGAAGTGCAGCTCAGCTCCTCTGTTTTTGGGGCAGTGGGTACACAGCTGTCACGATCGTCGTAATGAGGCAGAGTGGACCAAGGCGCAGCGTGATAGAACGACATCTTCCTTTTATTTAGAAGACGAACAAAAACAACAAACAGACGACCGTGAAGCTGTTCAAACAAATAGTGCTGACACTAAACACTACACATAGACAATTACCCACAATAGCCTACTGCCTATGGCTGCCTTAAATATGGCTCCCAATCAGAGACAATGAATGACAGCTGTCTCTGATTGGGAACCATTCAGGCAACCATAGACTTACCTAGACACCTACACTCAACACAAACCCATACACTCTACCAAAACCCCCTATACCATACAACCACCCAAGACAAGACAAATACACACAAACATCCCCCCTGTCACACCCTGACCTAACCAAAATATTACAGAAAACAAAGATAACTAAGGCCAGGGCGTGACAACAGCCTTTCTTCACTTGAGTTTAGGGTTTGTTACTTTCTACATGTAATCCATTACAGTTACTAGTTACCTGACCAAAATTGTAATCAATAAAATACCTTTTGGATTACCCCAAACTCACTAGCGTAATCTGAGTACTTTCAGTTACTTTTGGATTACTTTCCCCTTAAGAGACATCAGAAGAAGACAAAAGGGATCCATCAAACACATTTGGTGTGACGACATAGTGGTCTCTGATTCGCTCATGTGGAACACACTTATACATTCGCCTTTTTTTCAATGCTGAATTAAATGTCATTGAGAATTTTTTTTATTTTTTTTTGCGAACATCCTTTCTGAATTTAAATGTAATCCAAAAGTATCTGTAATCTGATTACAATATTTTAAACTGGTAATGTAACGGATTACAGTTCAAGTTAAAAACAAATCTAACTGCCTCCTGAGTGGGGCAGCGGTCTATGCATCACTACAGACCCGGGTTCGATCCCAGACTGTGTCACAGCCGGCCATGACCGGGAGACCCATGAGGCGGCGCATAATTGGCCGAGCGTCATTCGGGTTAGGGGACGGTTTGGCCGGCCCGGGATTTCCTTGTCCCATCGGCGCTCTAGAGACTCCTTGTGGCGGGTCAGAGCACCTGCAAGTTGACTTCGGTCGCCAGCTGGACGGTGTTTCCTCGGACACATTGGTGAGGCTGGCATCCAGGTTAAGCGAGCAACGTGTCAAGAAGTAGGGTCGTGTTTCGGAGGACGTGTTGGTTTCGACCTTCGTCTCTCCCGAGTCCGTAGGGGGAGTTGCAGCGATGGGACAAGACTGTAAGTACCAATTGGATATTAGGAAGAAAAAGGGGTAAAAAGTAGACAGAAAATGGATTACATGTAATCAGTTACTCCCCAGCCCTGCTCTAAAGCCAGGTTTGTCTACGGCGGCCTCTTTCAATAGCAAGCAATGGTCACTGAGTCTGTACATAGTCAAAGCTTTCCTTAATTTTGGGTCAGTCACAGTTGTCAGATTTTCTGCCACTATGTACTCTCTGTTTAGGGCAAAGATATTTGGTTAATTCTTTCCAATATGTTGTGTTGTTGTCCTGAGTCTGTTTGCATTTGTGAACAGAACCCCAGAACCAGCTGGCTGAAGGGAATCTTCTTTGGTGTTTTAAATTGTGCACAGACGATGTTTTTGCAGAATTCTGCATGCAGAGTCTCAATTTGGTGTTTGTCCCATTTTGTGAATTCTTGGTTGGTGAGCGGACCCCAGACCTCACAACTATAGAGGGAAATGGGTTCTATAACTGATTGGAGTATTTTTTGGCCAGATTTTAATTGGGATGTTGAATTTTATGTTTCTTTTGATGGTGTAGAAGACGCTTCTTGTCTTGTCTGTCCGGTCGTTCACAGCCTTGTGGAAATTACCTGTAGGGCTGATGTTTAGGCCCATTTAGTTATAGTTGTGTTGTGTTTCCAAAACTCGTTCCTGGGGCCCGGAGGAGGGAGGGAGAAACGGGGAGGAGGGAGGAGGGAGGGAGAAATGGGGAGGAGGGAGGAGGGAGGGAGAAATGGGGAGGAGGGAGGAGGGAGGGAGAAATGGGGAGCAGGGAGGAGGGAGGGAGAAACGGGGAGCAGGGAGGAGGGAGGAGGGAGGGAGAAACGGGGAGGAGGGAGGAGGGAGGGAGAAATGGGGAGCAGGGAGGAGGGAGGGAGAAACGGGGAGGAGGGAGGATGGAGGAGGGAGGAGGGAGGGAGAAACAGCAACCAACCAAGCCTACTCACGACGTACTAGACTATTAGTTGCCGTAGCTAGGCCATTTATCATCAAGTATGATTACGTAGTACCTGTCATGACTGCATCAAACCGGGAGAAGCTAGTCAACCTTGCTAACAGCTGCAGTCTCCTTCTCTTTCTACTGCAGCAATGGCGTTCGGATCTGTACGGGTCCTTCTGGACAAGTCAGCTAAAATTACACCTACCTGAGACCCGTGACAATCGTATCAGTTCTGACCCAGACCTGTGACATTATTTAGATTTCTGGATCCGGACCCGCTCGGATCCCAGATCGGCTTTCGGATATTCGAGTACAGGTGGATCCGTGAAGATCTCTGCTCTCAAGGCCCAGGTCTGACAGAATTTCTCTCTCTCTCTCTCTCTCTCTCTCTCTCTCTCTCTCTCTCTCTCTCTCTCTCTCTCTCTCTCTCTCTCTCTCTCTCTCTCTCTCTGTCTCTCTCTCTCTCTCTCTCACACTCACACTCACACTCACTCACTCAATATAGATACTTACAGATACTTATAGATACTTACAACAACAATGGACTGCTAGCACAGAGTATACCAGATCAGCCCATAAACCCCATTATTACCAAGTAGGAAATGTATGAGCAGGATACTAGATCAGCCCTAATGAAAATATGTCAAATAATCAAGGATAATTCAAATCCTTCAATAATACCCTTTTAGTGATGGCCTATATATTCTCCAGTTCAGGTATCGTATCCCTAGGGTGCATCACAAATAGCACCCTATGTCGAATATAGTGCACTATTTTTGAACAGGGTCCAAAAAGTAGTGCACTATATAGGGTATAGGGTGCAGTTTGTGACGCAAGGCCAACACTCTTCCTATTATAAGTGGTCTTGAGGGATTGAATCACTGACCATATTAGAATTGTAATTTGCACACAGGAAAGAGGCTTTAGCTAGATCAATTAAAATGACAAATGTGTCATTAATGTGTTAGCCTGGTGTTGTGTTGTAGGAACATTAGAAAAACAAAAACAAAAAGCTCAATATATTTCTATTTGTCTGGGGAGGGAATAAGGGAAACAGTGTTCGATAATAAATTAATGTCACACTTTAATCCTACTGTGTGAACCGAGGCGTCATACCCATAAGGGGCACAGGGGCACATGCCCCCTCAGATTTGTCCTGTAAAAAGTTGTTTTGTTTTTTCTCTGTAATTCTACTAGCCACCTAGTCATTTTATGAAGTTGGTTTTAGTTCAGAGAGGTTCCCAACCTCATAATTAGCTACCAAGAAGCCATTTCAGGTTATCTCTCATGTTAGAGAAGATAGCTTGTCTAATTAGCTACCAAGAAGCCATTTCAGGTTATCACTCAGGTTAGAAGAGATAGCTTATCTGACTAGCTTAGCCGGCATGCCTACTGGCAAGGTTGGTAGACATCAGAAAAGCAAGCAATGCAAGACATGGCATATGAGGGTGCAGTGAGATACCCGATGGGTTGGACGATACTTTTCTTGTCAATTCTCTTGATAAAAAACATATACTTAAAAAACTAGAACCAATCAACCAATCCTCCATCGTTAACACAATGGAAAGGTCAAATGCTTTATTATTTAAATGTTAAAAGTGAGTGGGCAATTGAGAGATTTTTATTTATTTAAATTTTGCAGTTTGAGACCATGTGGCGTAGAGTGATGCGGGCACTGGAGATGTGGGTCTGGGCAGGTGGGTCTGGGCAGGTGGGTCTGGGCAGGTGGGTCTGGGCAGGTGGGTCTGGGCAGGTGGGGTCTAGGCAGGTGGGTCTGGGCAGGTGGGGTCTAGGCAGGTGGGTGTGAGCAGGTGGGTCTGGGCAGGTGGGGTCTAGGCAGGTGGGTGTGAGCAGGTGGGTCTGGGCAGGTGGGGTCTAGGCAGGTGGGTGTGAGCAGGTGGGTCTGGGCAGGTGGGGTCTAGGCAGGTGGGTCTGGGCAGGTGGGGTCTAGGCAGGTGGGTGTGAGCAGGTGGGTCTGGGCAGGTGGGTCTGGGCAGGTGGGGTCTAGGCAGGTGGGTGTGAGCAGGTGGGTCTGGGCAGGTGGGGTCTAGGCAGGTGGGTGTGAGCAGGTGGGTCTGGACAGGTGGGTGTGAGCAGGTGGGTCTGGGCAGGTGGGGTCTAGGCAGGTGGGTGTGAGCAGGTGGGTCTGGGCAGGTGGGGTCTAGGCAGGTGGGTCTGGGCAGGTGGGGTCTAGGCAGGTGGGTCTGGGCAGGTGGGTCTGGGCAGGTGGGTCTGGGCAGGTGGGGTCTAGGCAGGTGGGTGTGAGCAGGTGGTTCTGGTCAGGTGGGTCTGGGCAGGTGGGGTCTAGGCAGGTGGGTGTGAGCAGGTGGGTCTGGGCAGGTGGGGTCTAGGCAGGTGGGTCTGGGCAGGTGGGTCTGGGCAGGTGGGTGTGAGCAGGTGGGTCTGGGCAGGTGGGTCTAGGCAGGTGGGTCTGGGCAGGTGGGTGTGAGCAGGTGGGTCTGGGCAGGTGGGCCTGGGCAGGTGGGGTCTAGGCAGGTGGGTTTGGGCAGGTGGGTTTGGGCAGGTGGGTCTGGGCAGGTGGGTCTGGGCAGGTGGGTCTGGGCAGGTGGGGTCTAGGCAGGTGGGTGTGAGCAGGTGGGTCTGGGCAGGTGGGTCTGGGCAGGTGGGGTCTAGGCAGGTGGGTGTGAGCAGGTGGGTCTGGGCAGGTGGGGTCTAGGCAGGTGGGTCTGGGCAGGTGGGTCTGGGCAGGTGGGTGTGAGCAGGTGGGTCTGGGCAGGTGGGTCTAGGCAGGTGGGTCTGGGCAGGTGGGTGTGAGCAGGTGGGTCTGGGCAGGTGGGTCTAGGCAGGTGGGTCTGGGCAGGTGGGTGTGAGCAGGTGGGTCTGGGCAGGTGGGTCTAGGCAGGTGGGGTCTAGGCAGGTGGGGTCTGGGCAGGTGGGTCTGGCCAGGTGGGTCTGGGCAGGTGGGTGTGAGCAGTGCACTAATGCTCCCTAGTGCACTACTTTAGGCCAGAGCCTTATGTCTGGGGATGTGATACAGCCTGGATTATAACCAGGTGACTGTAGTGACGCCTTTTGCACTGAGATGCACTGCTCTTAGACTGCTGCAACATTCGGGTTCAAGTTCTCCTATTTCAATCGCCATCTATTATTGGTCAAAACAAAAACACTGAGAACATACACCTGAGTATACCAACCATTAAGAAACAATAACACCGAGAATACCAAACATTAAGAAACAATAACACCGAGAATACCAAACATTAAGAAACAATAACACTGAGAATACCAAACATTAAGAAACAATAACACCGAGAATACCAAACATTAAGAAACAATAACACTGAGAATACCAAACATCAAGAAAGTGGATTTAACAAGTGACATCAATAAGGGATCATCGCTTTCACCTGGATTAACCTGGTCAGTCCATGTCATGGAAAGAGCAGGTTTTCCTAATGTTTTCTACAGTGTACATAGGAAGTGAGGAACGGAACCATAGGAATCATTGTAATTCTAGGAAGGGAACAGAATGCATTCTACCCCCACCACCACCACCCTGCCATTACTGTCCTTCTAACTCTTATTGAGTGTCTGCTGGCTCTACAGAGGGGGATTGTATGTAGCAGCCATGTACTCCTGCTACTACTGCTGTGGCTGTGACGTGGTTCTATAGTACACTTATTCATGACCTGTCACAAAAACACAATTTCAGTACGAGCCACCATATTCTGGACTTCATTTAACCCTGGTCAAAAGCAGTGGACCATAACAGGGAATAGGGTCCCGTTTGAAACGCATCGTGTGTCTTTCCCAGACGCCAGCAGTGTCACAACAGAAGCAGCAGCTCCATGACTCCTGTTACAATGGGATCATTATGTGGCAGTAGCTCCACGACTCCTGTTACAATGGGATCATTATGTGGCAGTAGCTCCATGACTCCTGTTACAATGGGATTACTAAGTGGCAGTAGCCCAAAGACTCCTGTTACAATGGGATCATTATGTGGCAGCAGCTCCATGACTCCTGTTACAATGGGATCATTAAGTGGCAGTAGCCCCACGACTCCTGTTACAATGGGATCATTAAGTGGCAGTAGCTCCATGACTCCTGTTACAATGGGATCATTAAGTGGCAGTAGCTCCATGACTCCAGTTACAATGGGATCATTATGTGGCAGTAGCCCCACGACTCCTGTTACAATGGGATCATTAAGTGGCAGTAGCTCCATGACTCCTGTTACAATGGGATCATTAAGTGGCAGTAGCTCCATGACTCCTGTTACAATGGGATCATTATGTGGCAGTAGCTCCATGACTCCTGTTACAATGGGATCATTAAGTGGCAGTAGCTCCATGACTCCTGTTACAATGGGATCATTAAGTGGCAGTAGCTCCACGACTCCTGTTACAATGGGATCATTATGTGGCAGCAGCTCCACGACTCCTGTTACAATGGGATCATTAAGTGGCAGTAGCTCCTCAACTCCTGTTACAATGGGATCATTATGTGGCAGTAGCTCCACGACTCCTGTTACAATGGGATCATTATGTGGCAGTAGCCCCACGACTCCTGTTACAATGGGATCATTATGTGGCAGTAGCCCCACGATTCCTGTTACAATGGGATCATTATGTGGCAGTAGCTCCACGACTCCTGTTACAATGGGATCATTATGTGGCAGTAGCCCCACGACTCCTGTTACAATGGGATCATTATGTGGCAGTAGCCCCACGACTCCTGTTACAATGGGATCATTATGTGGCAGTAGCCCCACGACTACGGCCTCTTTAATGAACATTGAGAGGATGTGTCCAGGGAATGGAACCATCTGTCTGCCTCACTGAACAAACCCCCTCTATCACCCAGGATAACATACATCATCACTGTGACTGGTTAGATAGGTTTATAGCCTCCAGAGATAAGCCTTGGTTTTTAATGCGTCCCAAATGGCACCCTATTCCAATTGTAGTGCACTTCTTTTGACCACTTCTTTTGAAGTCCATAGGGCTCTGGTCAAAAGTAGTGCGCTATGTAGGGAATAGGATGCCATTTGGGATGCCGACCTGACTGTATGTATAGACAGGGCCAGGGAGTGAGGTACTACTTGCTCAGATGCCAGAGATGACGGGGGGGGGGGGGGGGGTATGTTAGGGGTCAGTAAGGGGCAGGAAGGTCAGAGGGGTGAGTGAGTGTTGGTCTGCTCTGCAGCTTGTTTGGCTCGTTAGGAAAAGACTGCCGCTGTGCCTGGCTGTTCATCTGCTGCGGTCTTTATAAGTCTGATCTGAGATATACTAGTTGTCTCTCTCTCTCTCTCTCTCTCTCTCTCTCTCTCTCTCTCTCTCTCTCTCTCTCTCTCTCTCTCTCTCTCTCTCTCTCTCTCTCTCTCTCTCTCTCTCTCTCTCTCTCTCTCTCTCTCTCTCTCTCTCTCTCTCTCTCTCTCTCTCTCTCTCTCTCTCTCTCTCTCTCTCTCTCTCTCTCTCTCTCTCTCTCTCTCCAGAGTGTCAGATTTTGGCTTGGATAGTAATGAAGTGGGGGTTGACTGAGAGGTATAGGAGGAATACCTTTCTGTCTCTTCAGGGTCACAGAGCAGTTAGACAGGCTTTAGCCTCCAGAGACTAGGGAAGGAAACAGTAGTGCAGAGATGAAGGGGGAGCAGTGTTAGGGCTCAGTAGGGGCAGAAGGTCACAGAGGTGAGGTTACGTCGGTCTCTGTTAGGTGTAATGTCTTACAAGTTGTTTGGCTCGTTAGAGAAAGACTGGGGGGCCTGGCAAGATCATCTTTATAAGTTGTGTCTGCTACACTCTCCTGACCAGACTCTAATCAATGTCAGGTTCAGACTTGGATAGAAGTGGGAGATAAGTCAGGTTTAAGTCTCACCACTTAATCTACAGACTTCTAGATATATACATGGATAGGAGTGAAGTGGGGGTTAGGTCATTCTCTGGACAGACAAGGGAACAGAGCGTCTGTCTGTCTGTCTGTCTGTCTGTCTGTCTGTCTGTCTGTCTGTCTGTCTGTCTGTCTGTCTGTCTGTCTGTCTGTCTGTCTGTCTGTCAGTCAGTCAGTCTGTCAGTCAGCCAGCCAGTCAGCCAGTCAGTCAGTCATTCAGTCAGTCAGTCGAACTCTGTCTGTCTGTCTGCCTGCCTGCCTGCCTGCCTGCCTGCCTGCTTGCTGAGACTGGGGCCCAGGCATTTGCGCCCATCACTTAACAAGGTATTGGTTGCACTGAGGAAGACAGAGAGGAGATTGTCCTCCATTGATTTCTCCTTCTCTCTCTCTCGCTCACTCTGTCTCTCTGTCTTTGTGTCTCTACCCCGGCTGACGCCTTCTTGGCGCGTGTCAGGGTAACTTGTGATGTGATCCTTTCTCACCAGGAGAGTTGGAACGTATGAATGTCATTTAACATGGACACATTCTACAGACCAGCTGTCGCCTTTAGGCTGTGTCTGCAATGGCAACCTATTTACTACAGATGTTGCATCTTAATTTGATCACTCTATTGCTGCTGAGATTTTTCCTGCAAACTGTATTCAATGTTTTCAAAGTTTAATAAAGGCTTCTAATGTTTGTATTGTCCACTTTAAAATGTCAGACTTGATTTGCCATAACCAAAAATGCATCAACCCCTACAAAAAAAAATTCCATTAATTATAATCCACATAAAACATTTCCTTTCGTTGTAGGATTATATTCTAGCTGTAGCAAACTGGATCAAATTAAGATCCAACACCTGTAAAGGGCACTACTCCTCTCCTCTCCTCTCGTGTCCCCTCAACCTCCACTCCCCTCCACTCCCCTCCACTCCATCTCCAATTCATCTCCCCTCCACCTCTCCTCTCCTCTCCTCTCCTCTCCTCTCCTCTCCTCTCCTCTCCTCTCCTCTCCTCTCCTCTCCTCTCCTCTACAGTCATCCTCTACTGTCCCCTGCCATCATAACACCAAAGCCCAGCCGTCCTCTACTGTCCCCTGCCATCATAACACTAAAGCCCAGCTGTCCTCTACTGTCCCCTGCCATCATAACACCAAAGCCCAGCCGTCCTCTACTGTCCCCTGCCATCATAACACTAAAGCCCAGCCGTCCTCTACTGTCCCCTGCCATCATAACACCAAAGCCCAGCCGTCCTCTACTGTCCCCTGCCATCATAACACTAAAGCCCAGCTGTCCTCTACTGTCCCCTGCCATCATAACACTAAAGCCCAGCCGTCCTCTACTGTCCCCTGCCATCATAACACTAAAGCCCAGCCGTCCTCTACTGTCCCCTGCCATCATAACACTAAAGCCCAGCTGTTCTCTACTGTCCCCTGCCATCATAACACTAAAGCCCAGCTGTCCTCTACTGTCCCCTGCCATCATAACACTAAAGCCCAGCCGTCCTCTAATGTATCCTGCCATCATAACACTAAAGCCCAGCCGTCCTCTACTGTCCCCTGCCATCATAACACTAAAGCCCAGCCGTCCTCTACTGTCCCCTGCTATCATAACACCAAAGCCCAGCTGTTCTCTACTGTCCCCTGCCATCATAACACTAAAGCCCAGCTGTCCTCTACTGTCCCCTGCCATCATAACACTAAAGCCCAGCCGTCCTCTAATGTCTCCTGCCATCATAACACTAAAGCCCAGCCGTCCTCTACTGTCCCCTGCCATCATAACACTAAAGCCCAGCCGTCCTCTACTGTCCCCTGCCATCATAACACTAAAGCCCAGATGTCCTCTACTGTCCCCTGCCATCGTAACACTAAAGCCCAGTCATCCTCTACTGTCCCCTGCCATCATAACACTAAAGCCCAGCTGTCCTCTACTGTCCCCTGCTATCATAACACCAAAGCCCAGCCGTCCTCTACTGTCTCCTGCCATCATAACACTAAAGCCCAGCCGTCCTCTACTGTCTCCTGCCATCATAACACTAAAGCCCAGCCGTCCTCTACTGTCTCCTGCCATCGTAACACTAAAGCCCAGCCGTCCTCTACTGTCTCCTGCCATCGTAACACTAAAGCCCAGCCGTCCTCTACTGTCTCCTGCCATCATAACACTAAAGCCCAGCCGTCCTCTACTGTCTCCTGCCATCATAACACTAAAGCCCAGCCGTCCTCTACTGTCCCCTGCCATCATAACACTAAAGCCCAGCCGTCCTCTAATGTCTCCTGCTATAATAACACCAAATCCCAGCCGTCCTCTACTGTCCCCTGCCATCATAACAACTATAATCTCTCCTGCTTGTGTCCTATCTTTACAATGTTGTTAATGTCTACTTGATCTGCCAATCCTCTTGTCCTAGATGATGGTATAATAAACACAGTGGAGGGAGGGATCAGAATATGGTAGCTTTGGCTGAAATGGAGTTTGAAGTATATTTAATAAATTCCCTATTTTGTACTACACATGAGAAATACACACATGTTTTTTTAGTACACTTGATGGGACAATGGGAATATTTTATAATGACCTTCTACTAAAGATGAAATGATTGCATTAATTCAGTATTGTATTGTACTGTATATAAATACCAGAGAGTATATACGGCTACAGATAGGTACAGATAGCACATAAAAAAAAAAGTATGTATTCCCTGTCTCCCAACAGAGGCAAGGAGACACTTCTTGACTATGAGGATTTCATTACTGACTAATGACATGGCCAATTCACGCAACGACAATGACATAATAGACTTGTGTGTTTGATATATTAACCGTATACTCATATTAACCATATACTCATATTAACTGTATAATAATATTACCAAATACTCATAGTAACTGTATAATAATATTACCAAATACTCATATTAACTGTATAATAATATTACCAGATACTCATATTAACTGTATAATAATATTACCAAATACTCATATTAACCGTATACTCAATAACCGTATACTAATATTTACCGTATACTCATATTAACCGTGTACTCATATTAACCGTATACTCATATTAACCGTGTACTCATATTAACCGTGTACTCATATTAACCGTATACTCATATTAACCGTATACTAATATTAACTGTGTACTCATATTAACCGTGTACTCATATTAACCATATATTCATTAACCCTTTACAAATTTTCTCCACTGAGTTTTTCAGCTTATTCCCAGTATTTTAGTAGCATCCCATCAGCCATGCTACTGTTTGATCCTCTAAGGTTGGATCCATTTGTGTTCACACACTGACATGCACCATAAAACTGACTATGACTTGAAGAGACACCTGTTTTATTATTCACATTGTGGGCTGATACTGTACTACTGTACTACTGTACTACCTGTACTACTGTACTACTGTACTACTGTACGACCTGTGATACTGTAATACTGTACTGCTGTAATACTGTACTACTGTACTACCTGTACTACTGTACTACTGTACTACTGTACTACTGTACGACCTGTGATACTGTAATACTGTACTGCTGTAATACTGTACTACTGTACTACCTGTACTACTGTACTACTGTACTACTGTACGACCTGTGATACTGTAATACTGTACTGCTGTACTACTGTACTACTGTACTACTGTACTACTGTACTACTGTACTACTGTACGACCTGTGATACTGTACTACTGTACTACTGTACAACCTGTGAGACTGTACTACTGTACTACCTGTGATACTGTAATACTGTACTACTGTACGACCTGTGATACTGTGCTACTGTACTACTGTACTACTGTACAACCTGTGATACTGTACTACTGTACTACTGTACAACCTGTGATACTGTACTACTGTATGACCTGTGATACTGTACTACTGTACGACCTGTGAGACTGTCTGTCTGTATCCCAAATAGTTCCTTGTGGTAGTGCATAATATAGGGACTATTGTGGCATCATTTATTCCTGAGTCTTTCTGTTCATCACAATGAGATGAGACGAGGAAGTTAATGAAGGCATCCAAAATGGCACCCTATTCTCTAGTGCACTACTTTTAGCCAAAGCCCAATGAGCCCGTGTCTATAGTAGTGCACTACATATGGGAAAGGGAACCATGTGGGACAGATTTCATGGCAGCTACTGCTTTTAATCTATCTGACAGCTATAATATAGGACGGAACATCAATGTGCCCAACTCAACTGGTCGCGTTACGGATCGGACATGTCTTAGTGCTTTTACTCTGCAGTCAATTCACATGACTTCACAATTCATATTATCTACTTCACAATTCATATTATCTACTTCACAATTCATATTATTGACTTCACAATAAATATGATCGACTTCACAATAAATATTATCGACGTCACATATGTATTTTCAAGGGGTGAAGGGATGCACTTCGGCTAGTACTCACTCACCCCTCACTCTGTCTCTGACAATCTCTCTGCGCTCTCTCTCTCTCTCTCTCTCTCTCTCTCTCTCTCTCTCTCTCTCTCTCTCTCTCTCTCTCTCTCTCTCTCTCTCTCTCTCTCTCTCTCTCTCTCTCTCTCTCTCAGACAGAGGGGAATACCCCTTGTGTGTTTTCATATTTTTATCACCTTAAGACTTCATCTAGGTCGGGTTGAGGCTGAGATCTTTTCTTTCATCACCCTACTGTTAACAAAGGCCCATAGTAGTGCACTACTTACAGGCCCCTACGGGCCTTTGTTAAAAGTAGGGCACTAAATAGGGAGCCATTCAGGATGTAGATTTGTAGCCTTTTTTTTAAACAAAAGCCCATAAGTAGTGCACTTTGTAGGAACTAGTGTGCCATTTGTTACACACACCAAGTTACAACGTTTACATAAATGTCAGGGAAATACTGTGTCAAGTAGTTTGTTTCTATTTCTCTAAACAAATGCAAATATCTAACACATCTTGTAGTTTTGTAGATATACTTATTTTATATCTATATAACTATTTTATTGCGCTATATCTCCTATATACCCACGTGATGGTGATGGTGATGGTGGTGGTGGTGGTGGTGGTGGTGGTGGTAGTGGTGGTAGTGGTAGTAGTAGTGGTGGTGGTGGTGATGATAGTGGTGATGGTGGTGGTGGTGGTGATGATAGTGGTGATGGTGGTGGTGGTGGTGATGGGGGTGGTTATGGTGTTAGTGGTGGTGGGAGTGGTGGGAGTGGTGGTAGTGGTGATGATAGTGGTGATGGTG